>NC_056725.1:1236710359-1236715359 GCF_019279795.1 Protopterus annectens
TGAGAGACCACTCGTGAGGCATGAGAATAGCTCTGCTCAATCTGTCCTCTATGATGTTGGATTTCCCGGGGATGTGCGTTGCTATCAGAAACCGGTGAGAAGAGATTGCCCATTGCCAAAGTCTGAGAGCTTCTCGACACAGTGGATAGGACTTGGTTCTGCCCTGTTTGTTTATATACCACACTACGGACATATTGTCCGTTTGGATTGCAATTGTTCCCAGGGGAAGAGAGTCGTTGAGGGCTTGCAACGTTAAAAGCACCGCTCTCAACTCCAGGACATTTATGGGCAGATGGTACTCGAAAGGTTGCCAAGTGCCACGGACCATTCTGCCCCGATAATGCCCCCCCACCAGATCAGGGAGGCATCCAATGTAACCGTGGCAACCGGGGCAAGAGGAACAAAAGGTCTGCCTTGATGGACTTGAGGGGACGATATCCACCAAGTCAGATGCCTTTTGCAAGTTGGAGTTACTATGATCTCGTGACGCATGGGAAGTTGTTGAAAAGACCATTGGGTGAATAGCATCCATTGTAGAAGACGCATGTAAAAGCGGGCAAGGGGAAGAAGTGTTATGGCGGCCGCCATAAGACCAAATACCTTCAGAGCAAATCTGGCCTGGATTTTGTTGCTGAGAAGAATCACCTGGACGTGTCTTTGAATGTCCAAGATACTTTGGTCTGTTAACTTTGCTGAAAGTTGTACGGTGTCCAATCTTGCTCCTATAAAAGTAATAGATTGACAAGGCGACAAGGCAGATTTTTCGAAATTTATAGAAATTCCTAGCCCTCTACAAATGTGAATTGTGTAATCTCTGGCTTGGAGAAGCTGATGCCTGGTGGTGGCAGTGAGGAGCCAGTCGTCTAGATATGGAAACACCTGGAATCCTTGACGTCTCAGGTGAGCCGTAACCACTGCCATACATTTGGTGAACACTCTGGGGGCTGTAGTGAGTCCAAAGGGCAGGGCTCTGAATTGGAAGTGACTGGTCCCCAGCGAAGCGGAGAAATCTTCTGGATCGCCTGTGAATTTTATGTGATAGTACGCATCCTGAAGATCTATCGAGCACATCCAATTGTCCTTGCCCAGAAAGGGCAGAATGGACTGAAGCGTGACCATTCGGAATCTTGATTTCTTTACAAACTTGTTTAGTTTGCTCAGATCTAATATTGGTCTCCAGTCCCCTGTCTTTTTTGGAACTAAAAAGAACCTTGAGTAGATTCCGGATCCTATTTGGTCCGCTGGGACTGGCTGGATGGCTTTTTACTAGCAGTTTTGATATTTCTAGTACTGCTAGTTCCCTTAGACCGGGTGGAACGTCTGGAAGGGTTCCCTTTTGTTGAATTGGGGTTTGAATAAAGGGAATTTTGTAACCCTCGGATATAATCGACTGTACCCATTTGTCTTGAGAAAGGGAAAGCCAGGCTATTGGGTACAGCGATAATTTTCCCACGACTGCCACCGAAGGCGAACAATCGGGCAACATGTCAGGGATGCTGGAAAGGTTTGCCAGAAAGAGGCTCTCTGCTACCCTGATTCTGCGTACCCCCTCTGCCCCTAGGGCTGCGTCCATTATTGTTACCCCCTCTGCCTCTGGGGGTAAACTGACTGTGCGTCAGGCGTGACTCCTTGAGATTTGCGGAACCACATTTTCCCTCCCTTCTGTCCTTTGGGGTAAGGTCTTGAAGGGGTGGAGAAACGGACTCCTACGGCAGAAAGAGTCTTGCCATCTTGTTCGCATCTAGTCTAAGTGTCTTTCACTTGAGGTCCAAACAAGGTCGAACCATCAAAGGGGGAGTTTGTGAAGGACGCCTTGAAGGGGTCTGCAAAATTACAAAGCCGCATCCAGGACTGACGCCTAAAAGCCACTCCTGTGCCTGCGGCCCTACTCGCTCCATCGGCTGCATAAGAAATGAGCCGCATGGAGGAGTTAACAATGGAGTTAAGGATTCCTAGCTGTGAGCTAATCTTAACCTGAGACCCAGCAGCTGACGGATCCTGTAAAACTTCTCCCAACTCTTTAAGAACATCTCTCTGAAGGTGGGTGAAGTGGCATAAGTAGTTCAGCGTACGTCCAAGGGCTTCTACTACTACATGAGTTTGTGTCTTGCACCCAGTATTTGTCAGAAGCAAACTGCAGCTCCCTGCGACTCAGCAATGGATTAAAATGGGTAAATCGGAGAATGAATGAATGAACACACAACACTATCACTAAAATGCAAACTTATGAAACCTATATACACATTTTGATTAAAACAATTTTCAATAAATCTTATGCAAAAATGATACTAAAATAAATGCTACTATATCAAAACCTAAATAATAAAGTATCAGCTAGCAAGTTTTCTATTTCTAAATACTTACGTTTCTTGTACCAAACGTGAGGTGTGGTTCAAAAACCACAGAAAACAGAACTAGAGTGGGAGAGATGAAAGATTTACTACTGTTCTGCAAACCATGAAGACTGCAAGAACATAGGAGAGTCACTAAAATGTTAACAAATGCTTACTCCAGGATAAGACAACCTGCTGACCATAAGGCTCCACACTACGTAATCTTCTATCTTTTAATTAAATTTAAGCAGCAGACTGCAGATGGCCTTTTTCCTGTCATGTCATAAAGACCAAACAACTATTGAACCTGACAAAATGTAAATAAAAGACATGCAAATCTGACACACATATACAAACCTGGCTGCCACATTCTGTTGAAATTGGGATCCTCCTGAAAATTTCCAAGGTTGTTGGGTCCCATTTCTAGTCCTGGAATTTCCTGTCCATTTGGAATAATTCCTGGTAGTTCTGTAGTTTCCTCCTGGGAAGCTTCCCTTTGAGCAATCCATGCCTGTGCTAAGGCAGCCCAATCTATCTGACCTACAATTTTCAAAATACATACAAGTTGTTAAACAAGTTAACAGAAAAAGAAAACTGTCAAACATATTGATATAATTCAACAAGTAACACAATAACGTCAACATGACTCATTCCTGAAAAGCAAACCCAAACATAAAAGGCAAGCAGGTACATAACAGACTGAAAGGGCAATCCAATAGGAACGAAAGCACATCCAGAGCTATTTTACATTATTTAAACTGGAGAAAGTGTGCCAGAATGGAGTAGTTATCAGTTTTATTTATTCATTTAATATTTGTAACCAGGTAAGTAGACTTGTCCACAGATTTCCAGCCACAAACCCAGCCAATGAGGAAAAACAAAGTACAAAAAATAAAGACAACATACACTCAAAAGCAAGTAGCTTTCAAGTAGTTAAAAATTAGTCTAAGTGTGCGTAACACATTAACATTCAGTAAAATAAATACCTGCTACACAAAAGACATATGGTAAGGCAACATTTGTAAATACTTCTCCCCATCCTTTATGCTTCTCAAGTCTCAAGATTAAGATAAGCATATCTGGATACTCAACAGATGAGGTAACATAAGCTTATTAACCACTACTTCTGAAGCAATTACATTTGTTTTCATTAAGAAAGACAAACTAGACACACTACTTGAACGATTACTTGCATGAAAGCTTCCAATAGAGGTCCAACAGGCAGGAGGCTAGTTTGGGAAAAGATCTTTATGCAAAAGAGTAAGGGAAGGCCTACATAGCAGGCTAGAGTTAAAATTATGAACAGAATAACTAGAGTTTGCGAAATACTGTTCTTTATTCAACAAGTAGTGTATTTGGCTGAGAAATTTAAATAAGAGCCTGTTGAGCAGTGCACCCCTAACACTTACTCTTAGCAAAAAAAAAATTGCTACCAGTATGCCAATAGTGTTCAAATTTACTAGAGAGGTACAGGACTTGCAGCATATTGGAGATAAGCAGCATTGTGCAATAAGCTCAGGGACATTATGGTCACTCCATATTTCAGCATGGGAAGTAAAACGTTAATGGTTATTGCATGTCAGGCTTTTCCAGTAAGAAAGACAGCTTGTAGGAATGTTTTAGTTTGCCAACTTCTTCTTTCGGATCCGCTCATGATTGGCAGTGGAGTTTTAAGGTGTCGAGTTAGCAGCCCGGCGCCCAAGCTTCCACAGAAGGCACACACACACGCACACACACACACACCTCAGGCCAATTTAGAGTGTCCAATCCACCTACAGCATGTCTTAGGGATGTGGGAAAAAACCCACACGACCAAAGGGAGGACATGCAGACTCCGCACAGAAGTCACCCCAGTCAAGAATCGAACCGCAGAACCTCTTGCTGTGAGGCGGCAACGCTAGCCGCCGCTGCACCACCATGGTCGCAACAATTTTGTAGAACTGTTTCAACACATTCATGAAAGGACAGTTGCTGGTCACTAAGGGAGAGGGGATTCCAAAAAGATTTGCAATGGTAACACAGTGAGCCACCTTTAGTTTTTCTTGTGTGCAAGTACTGACCATCAGATTATATTTCTGGACCTCACTTCACAAAAATAAAGTTAGTCTGACGTTCACTGTGTAGGCTGGAAGCAGTCATTCTCCATTTAAGGGGGAAAATATCAGTGCAGAGAAGGCACCTGGTGTTAGGGAGAGCCCAATAAGTTTTGAAACAGTGAAGACAGAAGTTGACCAAAAAGTAAAACCTGTGTGGAAACAACTATGTCAGATGAATAATCTAACACAAAGGTATTATCAGATCCAGTGATTGTAAAGACGTAATTTCAGGGAGAATTTCTAAACCATGATAGGACATTAATAGAAAAACCTCTTGTCACATAATTTATGAAGCAGGAAGAAGGGTCAACCATGTAAAAGGCTTCAACACTAAAGACTATTCCAGTCATTTTTCCTTGTTCCATATTGGAGTACATAAGACATGTAAATGGCAGAAGACGGCTAACGCAGTACAGCAGTTCGACCGAAAAAGTACTTGCTATAAATTTGAATCTGCTATCCAGTGTCATTATTCATCACAGATGAATCTAGGATCTGACCTCAGATCTGAGCCGGCAACTAAGAGGAGAGATTCTGAGCTCAAAGTCCTACCATTTCCAAGATCCCTTGC
>NC_056725.1:1236761072-1236821072 GCF_019279795.1 Protopterus annectens
TTAAGAAAACGCATAGAAATGCACAACATTGAACATGTCTGCATAAAAGAATTCTGCAGACTATACATACTAAATCTTGGGTTACAACAGTTTGTAGTGAATATAAAACGTTGCTGACTTTGCAGAATTAAATTTGCTCTAACTGCCTACATAGAACACAGGGAGTCAGCACATAAAGTAAGCAGCATATGCCACACATCCCCACTTTTATATTCGAGGGGGAAGAAGTGTAGCTTACCAACTTATACAAAGAACATTTTTCTACATATAAAGAACATATTTCTATTGTTTGTGCAGTTACTATAGTTTACTTCATGTTTATACAGTTGTCAGAAACTCGAATATCTGCTACAGTCTTTCACCTGGACTGTCATTTGCTCATTTTTCAATTCTGCAATAAACGAATGGTTACTCTTCCATTTGTCATTCATACATCCGATATAAATAACCCGCCGTGGTGGTGCTGCGGTAGCGTTGTCACCTCACAGTAAGATGCTGTCCAGTTCGATTCTTAGCTAGAGCGTCTTCTGCATGGAGACATGCGTGAATGGGTGTACCTTCGTTGAAGGTTGTGCGCCAGGGCTGGTAACAGCACGTAAAAATCAACTACCGATCATTAGCGGACCAGCGTTCCGCTGTGGTGACCCCTAACCGGTTAAAGCCGAAAGAAGACTACTACATCTGATATAAATACCATACAGCTAAATATTGTAAATATTGTGCAGCTGAACAACTGAGCATAACTACTGCTCAAAATGATCCAGGAGTCGTATACTACGATATCCTTTGGAGGTACAAACTTCTGGCAGATCTCTTCTACAGTAATATATGTATGCAAACTTGTCTGCTACTGCTCAAGTCACTATCATTAGGGAACAGCTCAGCTACAAAAGGAAAGCATCTTTCAAGTTCCTCTGTCACAACGCAGCAGCAAACACTACAGGAGCCACAGAAAAAAAGGCTATCGCTAAAAATAAACTGCACATAGCCAGAGATCCTCCTCACATACGTACCCAAGAAGCAAATGTCTTACTCAACAATGGACCCAGACAAATGCAATATAATACGTACCAGATCAATTATGTAAATGAGCTTTATGGTCATCAAATGTTTATTACAAATTAAGATGCATAATATTTTCTACTAAAAATCCAGTAATCGTGTCACATAAGTTACTTGCAAAAACCTAAAACATCTGCACACTACATATAATAAACAAATATACACAAATGAAAACATAGCAGCACATCTAAACCAAGTACCACTGATGCCATCTATGTTCAACCGCAATACAACTTCAATTCACTTCAGAGTATTTAAAAAAAATGCAACCACAAATATCGCATGCATAAACAGACACCACCATTCTAGATTCTTTCAAGAGAGTAAAAGGACCATAGCTGGCCCCATTCTGTTAAAAGTTGCACCCCATTGTTGAATAGTCCTCAAAATAAGTGCAAAATCTGTCCACAAATGTGAATGGCAGTCATCATGAAAGGAAAGACTCCAAGCTTAACTGCCCTTCGCTGACCCACTCTCTCTCTCTCTCTCTCTGAAACAGATCAAGTATAGCTGTGCAAGTCCTATTTACATGCAACAGTAGCAGTTTGAATTCCTCACTGCCATTTTGGTTTATCTGTCAAGTAAACCTACCACTGGCCAGCTTTAAAAAGTTCACATTCCCCTCCTTTTCTCTTCCTCCGATAGCAGACTGGTTGAGCATATCCTGAAAGGGAAAACCTACAGGTGTCACATGAAGAGAATGCTCAGGTTTTTTTTAACTTCCAGAAGAAAGGCCAGTAATGAAGCCAGAATCATCTAGCAAGATGAAATTTGCAGCCAATGACAATACCATATAAAAACCAAATCCAATAACTACTGCATGAAAGAGGCTAAAACCCACCTCAACTATGCACAACCTGGAGAATGGAGGGTGGGAGCTGCCACTTAAGTTGACGTTCAAGTTCAAGCTGCCTAACATTAAGTAGGGCTTGCACAACTGTAACATGTTCATCATTCCCACTGCTTCAGTGGCATTCTGGGTAGCTTCCCATAGCTTTCCCTACCTGAAAGGTGCAAAGATGGAGCCCCTGAAGAATGGTCCTAGCAAAGTTTGCTCTGGACTTTGAAAAATAATGCAGTTTGTAGTGCTTTGTAAAGTTATGAACAGAGAACAGATTGCATATTGGAAAGGGGTATACTGTAGAAGCATTCTACAGGCAGCAATCAAAAAGAATAAGACCCTAGTGGAATGAACCTTAATTTTGCCTGGAAGACATTTACCATGGTGGGAGTAAAACAGCAGCAGCAGAGGACAAACATCATACAATAGTCTGCATAGAAACAGGCTGACCTTTTTTTAACCCCCATATAAGAGACAAATGGTTGTGCTGCATTCTTAAAGGGTTTTGTTATGTCGAGGTAGTCGAGCTGCCTGTGCACATCTAATGCAGAATCTTTTCTCCCTATTTTTTTTTTTTTTTTATAATGACAAAACACTGGAAAATGGGCATACAAGTTCAGACAGCCACAAGATGCACTTTGACAGAAGCATATGACAAATTATCTTTAAATATCTCGCACAAAAATTTGATAACCAGGAGATCATCAAAAACCTTCCAGAACCTCCGTCATTGATTAGATGCAGGATTTCCTTGCCTCTAAATACCCGATACATATAATAAGTTATCAAGACAAACATTCAAGTTGTCAATTGCAATTATTCTTAGTTTAGGGATACCATTCACTCCTGATGCTTTTTGAGCAGATCCAGTCTCTGAGGAAGCTTGTGCTAATTGCCCTTTGCTAATTCCATTAAGGAGCCAAAACAGGTTAACCACAATGATCTTTAATTCTCTCATAATCTTGTATGCATCTTGGGAATCACTGGAAAGAGTATAAATGCATCCAGAAACATTCCCGACCATTGAGAATAATGAATCTCCCATCTTCCAAGCATGGCTACAAGGAAGTCCTAAACGGACTTTTTCAGTTGTCCAAACAGAAAGGAGGTAAGCAGATCTACTGGAGGTGTTCCTCACATCTGGGTCAAGTCCTGGAAGACTTGTACATAGAGCTTCCACTCATGAGGGTCTGTCCTGGATCTGCTTAGTCTGTCCACCACTGCTTTTTGCTCTGATGGAATGTACAACGCCTAAGAGTCAGAGAATGCTGTAGAGCCAGCACCCACAACCATCATTCCAACTGGCGAAGAAGATATGACCTTGTACTCCCCTTGCTTGTTCAGATATCACAACATGGTAGTGTTGTCTGTAACCACTAGATGCGGAAAAAGTGCATAAGTGGTGAATGACAAAGCATGCATCACCGTTAACATCTTTTTTAGGTTTGTGTGCTTTGGCATCTCCCAAGTACCCCTCAAGCCTTGCACTTTAACTCATGGGGACACTGCTCCTATGCAAAATATGAAGCATCTGTCTAAACACATTGGACTGGGATCTGAAGAGACAAAGGGAGCCACAGATTCAGAAACAGCTGATCTTTCCAACACTACAGTTCCCATTTCACAAATCCCAGTATCAGTACTTAGAAATCAAGAGGATGAAGGTGCTGGAGCCAACAATTCAAGTATCACTGAATTGTTTCCTATGTAATCTTGGTAGTTATACTACCACTGACGCAATGAGACCGAGAATTTTGATGCAGAGTTCAAGTCTATGTGAGAGAAAGACAAGAAAATGCCATAATAAGTCATAACTTGGTCTTCTTTGGATGGCAGAAAAATAAAGAACACACATGTCCTGGCACAGCTGCAGGTTTCCCTCTCATGATGCACTTGGCTGTCACAGAAGACACAGAGATAGGAAGTCTGAGCTTCTGAAAGCAGGCCACAACTGGGTTGCCCTAGCAGATAATCATTCCCACTGTCTCACTGGAATTTTGGGTTAACACTTATGAACGATCTACAGTGCAAGGTGTAAAACTGACCTCCAGCAAGGAATGGTAACCACAAGAGAGAGTAGTGTGAGCCGTACTTCACTTTCAAAGACAATAAAATAAAGATGCGTCTTCTGAACACTAGCAAGCTCTAGTTCCTAGGATACAGCAGTACTGAATGACTTCAAAGCTGCACTGGTAAAATGAGCCTCGAATTTCCTCTACTCAAGTAGTCCCTGTGTCGTTATGAGCTGCCCCTCCATACCTCAAGTAAGCGCTGGCCTGTACTTGCTTCCTTCAGGTACTATTTACTTATGCTACCCCATATGTTTGTTTGCTTTAATTAAATTTATTACAGTTTTTGGTGAGGTGAGGGGTAAGCTTTCTAAAATAGTCTACTGTGGACAAATGCATGAAGACTCCGCTAGGATTTTTAAGACATTCTAGGGCCTTCTTTTTTGCCACACAGCATCAGCCCAAGAGCAAAATTTAAAAAACAACGGAAAATCTGTTAAGCCCCCTTGTTGTACTACAAGATCCTGATATACCCACACAGATTCCAGCAAAGATAAGGGCATATCTAGTAATGTTATTTCTACTTCAATGTTTTTCTTCCACAGATGTGTACCTGTTCTTACATTAAGAAATGTTTCACTGCAATATCTAGCCATTTTTACTAAACACTAATATGCTGAATCGGCACCAATCTTACACTATGTGAACTTCTGTATGTTGGCAAAAAAAAGATGTTGTAAACAAACTGCAATTTTATGGTCCTGGGAATTATTACAGAAAACAAATAGTGTTTCACTAAACACTAACTGCTCAGAAAAAAATCAATGAAAACTCCAGCCAAGCTAGAACTTCCAATGAGTGACCTCCCAAACCTCCTGTAACAGAGGCACATGGGATATATGCAAATGACCTTTATGAACATCAGGTGTTTTAGCTATATGGTGATTCTGATTGCCCATGACTTTTTACATTTGAAGTCGTTTTAATGGACAATTTCAGGCCAATAAAGCCAAACACTAGCCATGGATATGCATATTTCAGCCTTATGACCTCGGCAGGGGGGTTTGGCTTTATTGGCCTTAAATTGTCCATTCAAACAACTTCAAATATAAAAAAAAGTCATGGGCAATCAGAATCGCCATATAGCTGAAACACCTGATATTCATAAGGGTCATTTGCATATATCCCAAGTGCCTCTGTTACAGGAGGTTTGGGAGGTCACTCATTGGAAGTTCTAGCTTGGCTGGAGTTTATTTAGTTTTTTCTAAACACTTAAATTTTGAAACAAATACAGATTCCACAGTTAAGTACAACGTTCCAGTGGAATAAGCAAACTAGAAGGATAATTTTACATCTGAGCTGCTACAGTTTTTGTGTAACCACATCACTAGAACTAGGATCCTGCCCTTTCAAATTAGCAAGTGTCACAATTCAAAAAATGTGATGCAGTGACCTGGCAATTATTAATTGCTCTATTGTAAACAGAAGTTTCTTGAACAAAATGTGTTAGCACCTTCTGCTATTATTGTGATATACAACAAGCAATCATTTATCATGTGATGTACAACATACAATCATTTAGAAATCACCTGTTTTGACATAGGTGGTCTTCTTATCGTCACAAAATTAACAACTGATTTCAAAGACTTAGTTTTGTCAAGATCGTACGTCCACATGCAACTCTAAGTATGGAGTATCTTTACTCCCCCAATTACAGGTTCAGGAAAGAAAACAGGGAGACTGACAGTTTAGTTGAAGTAAATTTGGATAACGCTTTAGGCATAAGAGAGACATTAGTTCTCAAAGAAACCCTGTCCTTTTGGAAAACCAGACATGGTTGACTTACCATAAGAGCTTGCAACTCGGATACTCTTCTTGCAAAGGTAAGAGCAATCAGTAAAACTGGTTTTCATGTTATGAACCTCAAGTCTGCCAGGTTAGTTGGTTCAAATGGAGCAATTGTTTGCTTCTCTTAAGCAAAATTAAGATACAAAAGGATGGGCTACCACAGTTTGCTTGGAGGCCTCATTTGTAAAACCCCTTTCAAAAAACATTTTAACAGGAAACTGCATTGAAAGAAGAGAATTCATGGGCCTACATGCTGAAATGGCCAATACAAGAACCTTGACAGAGGAATAAAAAAAGGCCACAAGACAGTAACCCACAAATATTACAAAACCAGATTACAACTAGCCCCGACTAGGTGCTGGTTATGTTGCTGGCACCAACTAGAAAATCTTTTCAACTTGCTAACGCAAGATTTTCTAGTAGCAGCTTACTTGCATCCATTAGTACCTGCTGCATGTCCTCAATAAACAGGTGCCTAAAAGGAATTAAGGTACTATCACCCATATCATGCAGATTCTGGAAATTACTTCTGTAATAGCTCATAGTGTTTTATGAGTGAATGAAAAACCTCCGTATCTACCACTGAAAACATTGGTGTATTCCAGAAAAAAAAGTTTTAGAGAAAGAGAAAGTACAGTTGTGTACACTTACCATAAATGTAGATGTTAGAGTGTCTTCTCTGTTGCAGTCATGACTGTAGGGTTCTCCCCTGCCGGCAGGCAGTCCCCGATCGGCCAGAATCCCAAAGTCTGGGTCCAGCGTCGGCTGTTCAGCCATGCTCCCTGACGTCAGAGCGCCAGGAGTACAAAGCTGACAGCCGACGCTATGTTCTCCAGTTTTTCTTGCCCCACATGTCAGAAGTTTCAAAATGAGTAAGGTCCCATACCCTTTGCAAATACACCTCAGAAGAAGGGTGAAAAAAGGAACCACACAAAAGAAAAAATAAGAGGGGACAGGTGGGAGGGAAACCCAGACTGCAACAGTGAAGACACTCGAACATCTACATTTATGGTAAGTGTACACAACTGTACTATGTTCATCGTGTTTCACTGTTGCAGTCATGACTGTAGGGTTGAATTCCAAAGCAGAATAAAAGGGAGGTGGTCATAAAGTAGAGGTGGCGGCTTAAAGGCCCTGCAAGACTGCAGAAGCAAAGCCTGCCCTAGACTTAGAGTAAAGAGATAGATTGTAGTGCTTAGAAAAAGTATGCACTGAACTCAAGTTGCAGCTTCCAAAATGTCCTTGGTAGGAACTCCTCTGAGGAAGGCAGCTGAAGTGGCAGCAGCTCTGGTAGAGTGAGTCCTTATAGTCCCCTGGGATTTGCTTTCCATGGTGTGAATAGCAAAATCTGATTCCATGAGCAATCCATTTGGAAATGGTCTGTTTTGAAATAGCTTTACCTTGGGAACTTGAAGCATAAGAAACAATTGATTGTCCTTGGTTCTGTCCAGGTAAAAACGTAATTGTCTGTGTACATCCAAGGAATGCAAGATCCTTTCCCCCTTATTTTGAGGAGTGGGGAAAAAAGTTGGCAAGTGAATAGTTTGACTTAAAGCCACTTTGGAAATCACCTTAGGCATGAAAGTAGGATTAGTCCTTAAAGACACCCTGTCTTGATGAAAAATAATATAAGGTTCCACAGCCATGAGAGCTTGCAACTCCGAAACTCTCCTGGCAGAGGTCAGAGCTAACAGGATGGCTGTCTTCCAAGATAAAAACTTGATGTCAGATGTGGCAGCAGGCTCAAAAGGAGGTAAGGTGAGTTTTTCCAAAACATAGTTGAGATCCCAAGCAGGAATGGGAGGAGATCTAGGGGGCCTTAAGTTCTTAGCTCCTCTGAGAAACTGTCTCATGAGCTGATGGGAAAAGATTGGAGGGTCTGTATTATAATGAGCAGAAATAGCAGAGGCATGTATCTTTATGGAAGAGAAAGAGAGATCCTTATGTAAGAGGTCTGTCAGGTAAAGTAAAATCAGAGGAATGTCAGGAATAAGAGGATCTGAATCCCGAGCCTGCATCCAGGAACAAAATCTTTTCCATTTTCCTGCATAGGATTTTCTAGTGCTAGGACGTCTGGCTTCTAAAATGACATCCATAACCTGCTTGGGTAGGAGAGAATGAATCAAAGACCCTGGATTAACCAGGCCGCCAGGCTGAGAGTTTTGACATGGGAGTGCAGAACCTGACCCTGGTGTTGGGACAGAAGGTTCGGAGTCTGTGGTAAAACCCAAGGTGGCTCCAGACAAAGGTTTTTCAGTTTTGGGTACCAAAACTGTCGAGGCCAATTTGGGGCCAGCAAGATAATCATCTTGGGCTTGTCCTGTTTGATCTTTAATAATACCTGTGGAAGAAGAGGAAGAGGCGGAAAGGCATACCCAGAGAGGTTTCTCCAACTGAATGATAGTGCATCCACTTTCCAAGCTAGTTCGTGGAATGTCCTGGTGCAAAAAATCTGTAGTGGATGATTGAGGTGGGATGCAAAGAGGTCTATGTGAGGACATCCCCAGACTGCTGTAATCATCTTGAATATTTCGGTGTCCAGCATCCATTTGTGTGGGTCCGACAGGTTTCTGCTCAGACTGTCTGCCAGGAAGTTCTGCTTCCCTGGTAGAAACTGAGCTTGAAGGTCCAGTTTGCAAGCTAGAGCTGTGTTCAAAAGGTTCATGGCTAGTCTGCAAATGGGATAGGAATGAGATCCCCCTTGCTTGTTTATGTACCACATAACTGTGGTGTTGTCTGTCCGTATCAGTAGTTGTCCTGGTTGTAGAAGATTCCTGAAGGCCAGTAGAGCTTTTTGAATGGCTAACATTTCCTTTAAATTGATATGCAGGTGCTTCTGATCTTTGTCCAAAGGCCCTGCAGACAGTTGCCCTGAAAATGGGCTCCCCATGCATAATCTGAGGCATCTGTGGTTAGTATCCGAGTGGCAGGAGGCAGACTGAAGGGTTTTCCTAAACAGAGTACATGCCTTGGACCACCAAAGGAATTCCTTTTGAAGACAAGGCAGGACGGTGATCTGTATGTCGACTCTAAACTGTGGCAATGCTGAGACCATACACTTTTTAGGTACCACTGTATTTTCCTCATATGTAGTCTTGCATATGGTACGAGAAGGATGTAGGAGGCCATGCAACCCAAAGCCTGCAGGAATTTCCTTGCAGATAGCTGAGTTAATGTTGCCAAGGTTTTGAAAGTTGAAGCCAGCTGTAATTGTTTTTCGCATGTCAGAAATGCCATCTGGGTTGTAGTATTTAGAGAAGCATCCAGAAAAATTATCTGTTGTGAGGGTGTCAAATTTTACTTTATGTTTACAGTGAATCCCAGGAACCTGAGAAGATTCTGAACAAACTCTAGATGCTGGAGTAAGACATCCTTGCTGTCTGCCTGAATAAGACAGTCGTCCAGATAAGGGTAAATTTGAATTCCCTTGAGTCTGCAATAAGCTACTACTGGAGCCAGGCATTTGGTGAAGACCCTGGGCGCAGTAGACAATCCAAAGGGCAGAGCAGAGAATTGATAGTGCCTCGATCCGGCCTTGAACCCGAGGTATTTTCTGCATTCCTGCCTGATGGGAATGTGTAAATATGCCTCCTTTAAATCCAAAGTTACCATCCATGCATTTTTGGTCAGCATTGGAAGTAGCTGCTGTAGAGTAAGCATCTTGAATTTTGGTATCTCGAGAAAAGTGTTCAAGACTGACAGATTCAGAATGGGTCTCCATGAATTTTGCTTCCTGGGGACTAGAAAGAGCCTTGAGTAAAAACCTTGTCCCATCTCTGAAAGTGGAACTACTTCTATGGCTTTCATAGCCAAGAGAGCTTCCACCTGGTTTAAGGCCTCTAACCATTGATGTTTTGGAAGATCTGGCCATCCGCTTGGTCTTGGTAGGGTATGAAAATGGAATTTATAACCTCTTGAATCCACATCCAGAACCCACTTGTCTTGGGTTATACGAGTCCAATTTAGGTGAAAAAGAGAAAGTTTTCCTCCGAGAGGGGCTTCCAGGCAAGAAGTTCCTGCAGCCCAACAGAGGGAGTCATTGAATCTGTTT
Organism: Protopterus annectens; assembly: GCF_019279795.1. Lineage (NCBI taxonomy): Eukaryota > Metazoa > Chordata > Ceratodontiformes > Protopteridae > Protopterus > Protopterus annectens. Next base: position 1,236,770,884 of record NC_056725.1, read on the forward strand.
TCTATGAGCTTGCGACCTGTCCTCTCCTCCCCTAGGGGTGGAAGCAGTCCACTGTCTTGGTCTATAAGAGGCTTGCGTTTGAGGCCTTCCTCAGGAGCGTCTGTATCTACCCCTCTGAGGCCTGTCTGAATTGGGAAAGGACCAATTTTTTGTAGGCCAATTCCTACTAAATCTGGGCGGCTGTACTTGTAAGAAATCTTTAACTGTTTGCATGGATTTTGCCTTGTCCTCCCATCTTCTTTATCACCTCATCAGCTTTAGATCCAAACAAAACATTATGCTGAACAGGAGCATCCAGTAATTTAGCTTTTACTTGATCTGGCAAATTTTGTTCCTTTAACCATGCATGCCTTCTAATGACTGTGCCAGAGGCAGCAGCCCTACAAGAAGCCTCCAAGGCATCAAATCCACAGTGTAAACCACGCTTCCCAACTTGTTCAGTGGCATGCATTAAGTCATGTAATTCCTTATCTGCACAGGTGGAAATGGAAGTTAGCTTTTGTTTTAAAACAGACAGGAGAAATTGCTGGTATTTCAGCATATGAAACTGACAGTTTAAAGCCCTAATAGATAAAGTAGCAGAAGTGTACACTTTTTTGCCCCATCTTTCTAAAGATCTGGAATCCTTCTCAGTGGGAATGGGGTTTTTAGCAGAAGCGGCCTTAACCCCCTTAGGACCCTGAGAAATGGTTTCAGGGTCAGCAGTAGGATTCTTGTATAAAAACTGGTGGGAATCAGGAACCCTATAATATATGTCTGGCTAAACAGGAGCTGGAGGAAAAGAGTCAGGAGTTAAGTTAGCCTCCGAAAAAGCATCATCCACAATATCCAAAATAGGAGGAATAGCCAGGGGTCTATGTTGGGAAGAAGAAGAAAATCCCTTAGTCTTTTCTTAGATTCTGAGTACTCCTGTCCTTCCCAGTGAAAATGTTCCCTCATTTCATGCAAAGTTTCCCCAAAAGAGAAATCCTCAGGGGGAGAAGCTGAAGGAATGGATTCCTCAGCATCAGAATCCTCATAAGGAGGGAAAGAATATTCCTGGTCAGAAGAAGAAACTGAAGAAACAGAAGCCTGATCAGAGGAGTCATAATAAACTTCCTGCCTTGGCCTTTTATCTGGAGGGGGATGTGAACCCCTAATCATAGTAAGTAAGTCCTCCGCCATCTTAAGTAACTGTTTCTGAGACTTGGGTGCCGGATCAGAAGAGGCCTGGGCTGCAGTCTTTGATTTGGAAGGAGTCTTTGCCTTTATTAGAAGCTGAGTAGGCCTGAAAACCCCTTCGGAAGCCGGTACCTGCACAGCGGCTCCGGACCCATCCGAAGGAGCATTGTCCGAAGGTCCTGCAACAGAAATATTCAAAGGCCTAGTTGGCTCCTCGTGGGAGTCAGTTTCGGCCATCGGTTCCGAAATGGCCGACAGGGGCTGCAAAAGTGCCTCACTTACGACAGCCGAACCTGAAGCTGGCTCTGCTTGTACAACCATAGTCTGATTTGGACCTTGGAGGCCTGTCTTTATCCTTGCGTCGTTTGTGAACTCCGCTAGCCGGAACCGTATCCAACGACATTTTATAATTAAAACGCCTACCGAAGTAATGAAATGCAAAATCGTACCTTCGTTTAATCGTACGTTGATTGAATCTAGCACAAAACCGACAACTAGCTACGTCATGGTCAGGGCCTAAGCAAGGAATACAGTAAGAATGAAAATCCTTATGAGGTATTTGCTTCCCACATGAAATACAATTATTAACTTTTTCTGACATCAGACTGGAGCAAGAAAAAAAAGTTTCCCCAACGGGGTACTTGGCTTTGAGTAGGAGAATAAAGTCTTCGGACTGAAGTACGTTTATAAAAAATTGTCAGGAGTCAGCCGACCGGCACTTGCGAACTGCTATCACCGCACGGCAAGAAAGACTGCAGAACATGGCGTCGGCTGTCAGCTTTGTACTCCTGGCGCTCTGACGTCAGGGAGCATGGCTGAACAACCAATGCCAAACCCAGACTTTGGGATTCTGGCCAACCGAGGACTGCCTGCCGGCAGGGGAGAACCCTACAGTCATGACTGCAACAGTGAAACACGATGAACATCAGGAAATTCACCTCTCGTATGGCACCTAAGTCTCTAATGCAGTGATGGCAAACCTGTGACACACGTCAAAGGTAACGCATACAACGTTTTGGGTGACACATCAGCAATCACCAACACCAGAGTTACCAAAGACACTGCTTTTGCATTTGTTGCTCATGTGAAGTGTACTGAACTATTTTACACCAGGAGCTTTTTACACGCCAAACCTAAAAGGTTCGACATCACTGCTCTAATGGACACAAGCACCCTGTAAATGGTTCATCTCCCAGGCCCTGCTTACACTTACCAAGGGTACTAAAACTGGTTATACGATTTGGGATGCGTAGCCAGGTTTAAAAAGGCCCTTGTGGTTCTCAGCCTAGTACACACCTATGAACATACAATTCCACCCCAGGGAGAGAAACAGAGCGGTCGGAATCAGAAATCTGAGAAGAAAACCCTGTATCTGTCCCTACAGCCTCTTGACTAAATTCAGAATCCTGAATTTCAAGAAATGAGTATCGCACTTTATTTTACCAAAGACTACTTTACAAGAAGGATCAATATCGGAATTAAACCCTATGACAAGAAATGACTGTATTGAAGACCTGCATCCAAACTGCCAGTTTCTCCTTGTTTCTTAACTTTACCCCGGTGTTTCATCAGCCCTTTCCACTCTGAATTATAGTCTTCTGCTTGTGCTATGTATAGGAGTCTTAACAGAGTAGCTCTGAAATACCCCTTCAAATTCTGTAATCCCAATCCGCCCTGTTGTACTGGAAAAATTGGCTCATCCCATTTGAATCTTGCCATCTTCCCCTCCCAGATAAAGTCCTTCAGCTCTTTACTAACACCTACCCATAACTTCTCCTCTGGTTGATAAAAATATGGCTGACCCATGTACATGACTAAAGGACTAAATATTTTAACTACTTGTATCTTACTATCCATATAACAAAGCTTCCATTTTCTCAGTTTTTGTATTATTTTTTTTAGTCTTTTCCCACATATTCCTAGCTACCACACTAGAATTATTTTTAATCCATACTCCTAAATATTTCATTTTATCATGTCCCCATAAATATGGATATTCCTGAAACCATTTCATGTGTGGGTATAAAAATTACTGCTGTCTTTGTTTTAGCTTCATTAATTTTGTACCCCAAGAGAGATATGAAACTGTCTCAAAATGCTCACAACACTAATGTCTGCCTCTGATTTTGTCAGGTACAAAATATCTGCAAATAAAGCCAGCTTTTCTTGACTGCCATAGCAATTATATCCCTGAATTTCTTAGTCACTTATTTTCTTTGCCAATGGTTCTAAATATAATGCAGTTAATAAGGGGAAAAGAGGACATCTCTGCCTGGTTCCTCTGCTCAAGCAGAAATCAGAGAGGATGCTACCCACTTTAATTTTCACCTCCGATCCCTCATATATTATCCTAACCAACCTTATATTTTTTTTTTAGGAAATGCAAATGCCTCCATAAAACAGCAGAAAGTATTCTAAGAACTAAACCAACAAGGGGATGGAAAAAGGACATTCTGCCAACAGGGATACAGATAGTCAAGAGGGGAGCAGAATTTATTGCAGAAAACTGGCAAAGGAACCAAGGTATTGGGAGCAAATAACTAGAGGGGGAAAGATGATAGAATTGGAAGACAAGAATTTGGACTACAGGTTAGAGACTGCCCTCTATATCAGGGATTGAAATCAGAGTATAGGCAAAGAGAAGAAAACAGTGGGGGTCCTCAATGAAAGATAAGCATTGGTAGAGTTTTTAATATAATCTACAACATAAGCTGCCATTAAAAAAAGGAATAATTAGTAGAGCATGTGAAGGCTGCCAGCCTAGCCAGATAGAATTAGCTATTTCTATCATCTGTAAATATTAATGTAAACCACAGGCTACTTGTCTTAAATGGTAAAAATATAGTGTTATATGTGGAACTGGAAAATAATCTAACAGTGCACTCTGCTGTATGGAAACTAAGTCACGCATTTTAGGACCGTCTTTGATCTTTAAAGTTGGCTCTGGCCAGTCTAGATGAAGGAATTCTTGCTATTGTTTTAAGGTCATAGTTAAAGGCCAGAATTTGCATGCATATATGTCCTTAATGGCTTTGCTTCCTGACCAGGTGTGAGCTTACTAAAGAACGTAGCCTGTAGCCTGGGAACCCCAGGAAAATGTAAAGAATGATGTAATGTGAACCAGGAATGTGATTTTAAAAATGGAGAGAATCTGGGAGCATTAAGCATGTTTGTCTTGACCATCCAACTCATCAGCACTCTGCCTGTGTTCTATATGTAAGTTTATCTTAGACTTGTGTTTTCTTAGAAATTGCTAGAAACTAGAGAGTTTAGACTTGTTTTTCTGTGATGTCAGAACTGTACTACTGAATTATTTTAAGCATTTCTCTGTGATCTCTGAACTCTTGACTAGCAATGTATAGTAAAAAGTATTGTGTTGTGTTTTGACTATTTATTATTAAAAATATTTTTAAATCCTTTCATCTGTGGCTGTTTTTGTAGAGATAATTTAAGCTCTTTAGAGTACTTGCATGCCTTTGGTAAAATTGTACAAAGCCACTCTAATAGCTTTAGCCCTGGGCTGTACTACCAATTGGATAATAGTATTGCACAGTAATAACTGGACACCATTTTAAGGGCATTTGAATAGCTGATAAATATTAGTGGGTGGTGGCAGCTGGTACTACCATATAGTCTGGAGAAAAAGGGGGCACAGCTGGAGAACCTGTGCCAGCCTTCCTCAGAAGTGTCTGTGTGGTTGTATAAACTCTTCCCAAAGTGCGTGTCTCAGCTACTTGGGCAGGGATATGAAGCACTGGTTGGACAGAGAGGGTGCTGGAGGTTTTAGCTTGCCCACTAGGCTGAGATCTGGACCCTATAGTTGTGCCAGTGGGGAGTCTTACTGGGGACCTGGAGAGCAAGGGAGTGACCAACCCCAGACTGACTGTGATCGCTGTGTGCCAAGGGAAATTGCACTTGACTGTGTGCATTTGTTTTCGTTCCCTCCTATACGAGACGCCCCTCACTGGTGTTAGTGGTGAGGATCCTTGATTGCTGGACCAGGGCACAGGTGTCACAGAGCATAAAAAATATTGCCTGCTAATTAAAAAAAAAAAAAAAAAAAAGTGTCAAGAGGAGGTTAGAAAGGATTGGGAGAGACTGGGTAAGCAATTCACACAGAAAACAAATGGAAGGATATATGTATGTCGCCCAAATATGCAACAAAATATAGAAACTTTGGGATTTTTGCCTGGAAATGTTTACATAGGTATTTTTAGACTCAAAGTAGACTGCAGAGAATTTTTCCTCAGGCAGACAGTAAATGTTGGAGGTGTGAAGGGGAAGAAACAAGTAACTGGGAACATTTTATGGGCGTGTGGTGAGTTGGCAGACTTTAAGGATTCCCTGCGGGATGCACTGTCTGAGATGCTGGGTGGGCAGATTGGTCTGATGAAGGAGATGAGTTTTCTGAGCTATGATACAAAATCAGAACTGCCTAGACATGGTAAGGCCTTGCTGTGTTTAATAATGGTAGCTGCCAAGAAAGCAATTACTAGAAAATGGAAATCAAAATCTAAACCAACTACACTAGAATCAGTGAACATAGTAACAGAGATAAAACCCTGGAAATGAGATCTTTAGAAAAGGGTAGGTGCAAATAACATATAAAAATGGGAATTGTGGGAACAATGCATGCAAGGGAAGAATGAGAGTTAAAAGATGGCAGGACTTAAAGGAGCTATGTCTTTTTTTTTTGGCTGTTCCCGTTAGGGGTTGCCACAGTGGATCACCCGTTTCCATTTCTTCCTGCCTCTGTATCTTTCTCCATCACACCAACCACCTGCATGTCTTCTCTCACCACAACCATAAACCTTAAATTTAGGCCTTCCTCTTTTCCTCTTACCTGGCAGCTTCATCCTTGGCATCCTTTTCCCAATATATCGAGCATCCCTCCTCGGCATATGTCCAAACCAACGTAATCTTGCCTCTCTGGTTTTGTCTCCAAACCATCCAACCTGAGATAACTCTCTAATATGCATATTCCTAATCCTGTCCACCCTCATCACACCCAGTGCAAATCTTAACATCTTTAACTCTGCCACATCCAGCTCCGACTCTTGCCTTTTTGTCAATACCACTGTCTCCAACCCATATAACATAGCTGGTCTCGCTACCCTCTTGTAGACCTTCCCTTTCACTCTTACTGGTACTTGTCTGTCACAAATCACTCCTGACACTCTTCTCCACCCACTCCATCCTGCCTGTACTCTTCACCTCTCTTCCACACTCACCATTGCTCTGAATTGTTGATCCCAAGTATTTAAACTCATCCACCTTCTCCAACTCTACTCCCTGCATCCTCACCATTCCTCCATCCTCCCTGTCATTCACACACACATATTCTGTCTTAGTCCTGCTGACCTTCATTCCTCTTCTCTCAACATATCTCCACCTCTCCTGGGTCTCCTCAACCTGCTCCCTACTCTCACTACAGATCACAATGTCATCTGCAAACATGACAGTCCACGGGGACTCCTGTCTGATCTCACCTGTCAACCTGTCCATCACCATTGCAAATAAGTAAGGGCTCAGAGCTGATCCTTGATGTAATCCCACCTCCACCTTAAACGCATCTGTCACTCCCACCACAGACCTCACCGCTGTCCCACTACCCTTGTACATATCCTGTACCACTCTTACATACTTCTCTGCCACTCCCGACTTCCTCATACAATAATACTCCTCCTCTCTGGGCACTCTGTCATACACTTTCTCTTAGTCCACAAAGACACAATGCAACTCCTTCTGACCTTCTCTGTACTTCTCCATCAACACTCTGAGCAAACATCACATCTGTAGAGTTCATTCCTGGCATGAAACCATATTGCTGATCACTAATAATCACCTCCCTTCTTAACCTAGCTTCCACTACCCTTTCCCATAACTTCATGCTGTGACTGATGAGTTTTATCCCTCTGTAGTTACTACAGCTCTGCACATCACCCTTATTCTTAATAATTGGTACCAAAACACTTTATTCACTCCTCTGGCGACCTCTCACTTTCCAAAATTTCATTAAACACTCTGGTTAAAACTCTACTGCCATTTCTCCTAAACACCTCCATGCATCCACAGGTATGTAATCTGGACCAACAGCCTTTCCATTCTTCATCCTCTTCATGGCTATCCTTACTTCCTCCTTGCTAATCCGTTGCATTTCCTGATTCACTATCCCCACATCATCCAACCTTCTCTCTCTCGTTCTCTTCATTCATCAGCCCCTCAAAGTACGCTTTCCATCTGCGCAACACACATGTCAATTGAGAGTAGGTTTCCCTCATTATCCTTTATCACCCTTACCTAATGCACAGCTTTCCTAGCTCAGTCCCTCTGTCTAGCCAATCGGTACAGGCCCTTTTCTCCCTCAGTGTCCAACCTTTCATATAACACTTCATACACCTTATTCTTAGCCTTCGCAACCTCTCTTTGCCATGCACCTCATCTCCTTATATTCCTAGCCACTAGGGATACACAAGCCAGTGCATTTCTTTGTCCCGGTCCCAAGCCTGGATAAATGGGGAGGGTTGTGTCACGAAGGGCATCCGGCGTAAAAGTTTGCCAAATGATATATGCGGATGACAGTACAGATTTACTTAAATGAGCTATGCAATGTTTGAGAAAGATTGGGTAGATAACTTTTAGTTATGTACTCACCATAACTTCAGATGTTTGGGATCCATCTCGCCTACATTCTGACTGATGGGTTCGGAGCCGATCCCTCGGCTCCGACTCGGCACGCTTATGCCAAAGAGCGAAGTCTCTTATTGGCTGAGCTTACTATATCCCAGGATGCACCACTACCAGTCCCCCAGATCTAGTTTGTCCGCATACATGCACACATGCACGCCCTGCTTATATAACATCGTCAGATGAAACAAGATAAAACAGTAGAACTCAAAACCGTTCAATCTCTTCTGATCTCCAAGGCAGGGGAAGGAGGGTGGGTATTAGGAATGTAGAGATGGATCCCAAACATCTGAAGTTATGGTGAGTACATAACTAAAAGATGTTATGTGATCCTATCTCGCCTACATTCTGACTGATGGGACAGCGTCCTAGCACCTGAATCCTGGGTGGCTCACTGGAAAACACTCCTGAGTACCGTGGAACCAAATGATGCTCGCCCTTTAGATGCCACATCCAATTTATAGTGGGAAATGAAAGTGTGCGGATTTGACCAAGTAGCCGCAGCACAAATCTCGATATAGCGAGCTTGGAATGAAAAGCTATAGAAGTCGCCATAGCTCTGGTAGAGTGAGCTTTGATAGATGTTGTAAGTTGCTTATTCGAAGAAGAATAAGCCTGAGTTATACAATCTCTAATCCATTTGGAGATGGTAGCTTTTGTAATGGTTTTACCCAATTTATTGTCTGAGAAGGACACAAACAATTGGTCTGACTTACGAAATTGCTGAGTCCTGTCTAAATAGAAACGCAATTGCCTGTGAACATCCAATTTATGGAGAGTGTATTCTGCTTCATTGGAGAATTTTGGGAAGAAAACTGGTAGCTCTAGAGATTGTTGAAGACAGAGATTAGAACAGACCTTTGGGACAAAGGATGGATTAGGCCCAAGTGATACTCTATCCTTGTGGAAAATCAAGTACGGTGGTTTAATAGATAGGGCTTGAAGCTCTGAAACTCTTCTTGCAGAAGTAATTGCAACTAAGAAGGCAGTTTTCCAAGACAGATATTTTAACTCACATGTAGCAGTCGGTTCGAAAGGGGGAGATGTTAATGCACGAAGCACCAAATCAAGATCCCACGGAGGCGCAGGATGAAAAACTGGGGGTCTTAACAGGCCCGCACCTTTAATAAAAGTCTTGCATAATCTGCTGCTCATCAATGGAGGATCAATGGATTCGTGGAATTTAGAGATAGCCGCCAGTTGGACTTTAATAGTAGAGACAGAAGATCCTTGATTAAACAGGGATGTTAAGAATTTCAGAACTTCCGGGATCGGAGCAGTGATAGGGTCTAAGCCCCTGAGTTGAGCCCAGATAGCAAACCTCTTCCACTTACTGAGGTACAATTTGTTAGTGGTGGGTTTGTGGGCTGAAGATAAAATGTGAATAACTTCCGGGTCTAATGTGTGATTTCTGACTAAAGTCGGAAGTGGAGGAGCCAGGCTGTCAACTTCAAGGAGTGTAGGGACTGATGCTGACGTCCCGACTGATGGATTAGCAGATCCGGAGTTAGATCTAACGTCCAAGGATCGTCCACCGCATGTTTCTTCAGGTAGGGAAACCATACCTGACGAGGCCAGTATGGAGCAATCAGTATCATTGTAGACCCCAATTGAGAAGCTTTTTGAATGACTTTGGAGAGAAGTGGTATCGGAGGAAAGGCATAAAGTAGCCCTGTTGGCCAAGGTTGTGCTAGAGCATCCATAGCTGCTTCCCTGATGTGGAGTCAAGGAGAAGAACCTTTGCACTTCGTGTTTAGTGGTGTTGCAAATAGATCGCAGCACGGGCGTTCCCCATCTCCTGAAAACCTGAGCTGCTACTGTTTCGTTTAGGGACCACTCGTGAGGAGAGAGAATTGTCCTGCTCAATTTGTCTGCCAATATATTTGATTTCCCCGGAATGTGGGTCGCTACCAAGAAACGGTTGGTAGATACAGCCCATTCCCACACCCTCATGGCCTCTCTGCAAAGGGGGTAAGATCTGGTCCCTCCTTGTTTGTTCAGATACCAGACCACCGACATGTTGTCTGTGTGGATGGCGATGATGCCCTGAGGAAGAAACTTGTGTAAGGCCTGTAGGGACAGAAGTACAGCCCTCATCTCCAACACATTGATGTGGAGAAGAGCTTCGTCTGGAAGCCAGGAGCCCTGAACTAACCTGCCCAGACAATGCCCCCCCCACCCTATCTGGGAGGCATCTGTCGTCAGGGTAACCACTGGAGAGGGAATAACAAAGGGGCTTCCTTGATTTAGATTGGATGTCTGAAGCCACCAGCGAAGGTCCCGTTTGCATGTTTCTGTAATCATGATGGGATGATTGAGGGGAAGGTCCTGAAAGGACCATTGAGTTGACAATAGCCACTGAAGAATCCTCATGTGCAATCTTGCCAGAGGAACTAAAAGAACCGTGGCAGACATTGAACCTAAAACTTGTAGAACCATCCTGGCTGGGGCTTTGGATCTTGAAAATCAGAGCTTGAACTTGGCCCTGTAAAGTTTGGATCCTTTCGGTAGGAAGAAAAACGCGCATCAATTTTGAGTCTATCTCTGCTCCTATGAACCTTATGAGCTGAGAGGGCAGCAAGACAGACTTTGACCAATTGAATGTAATCCCCAGGGTAGCACCCAGGGAGATGGTGGCTTTGAGGTTGTCCATTAGTAGATGCCTGGTGGTGGCAGTCAGGAGCCAGTCGTCCAGATAGGGAAACACTTGGAATCCAAGACTCCTCAGGTGAGCAGTCACTACTGCCAAACACTTGGTGAACACCTTGGGGGCTGTGGTGAGACCAAAGGGCAGTGCACAAAATTGGAAATGACTGACTCCCAGGCTGAAGCGCAGATACCTCCTGGACGCCTGATGTATCGGTATGTGATAATAGGCGTCCTTGAGGTCTATGGAGCACATCCAAACCTCCTTCTCCAACAATGGGAGAATGGATTGTAACGTGACCATTCGGAATTTGGATTTCGTGACGGATTGGTTCAGTCTGCTGAGATCCAATATTGGTCTCAGGTCCCCTGTCTTTTTTGGCACTAAAAAGAACCTGGAGTAATTTCCGGACCCGATCTGGTCTGTGGGGACCGGTTGGATGACTCCTTTTTCTAGCAGCTTTAAAGCTTCTGCGGCTGCAATTTCCCTTTGACTGGGTGGTGGGTCCGGGATTTTTGGACGGTGGGGTGAGCATGTGAATGGGATGGTGTAACCTCCGGCAATGATCCGAAGCACCCATCTGTCCTGAGTGATTGACTCCCAGGCTTTTAGGTGCTTGGCAAAACGGCACCCGACTGGCTCCGGAGCAGCACAGCCGGGCAATCCCTCATGATGTGTGGGAGGCTGAAGAGCCACGAAAGGACTCGCGGTCTCCAGAATTGCGGGGCCCTCTGCACGCCTCTGGGACGGCGTCTCCCAGAAAAATTCCCCGTCCTCTGCCTCTGGAAGGGGAATCTTCCTGCTGTTGAGGAAAAAACTTACGTGATTTACGGAACCACATCTTCCCCCCTCCTTTAGCCTTGGGATAAGGCCGAAAGGGAGTGGAATAACGGGCACCTACGGCAGATAAAGTTTTTCCCTCTTGCTCACAGCGGGTAAGGGTGTCTTTAACCTTAGGTCCAAACAAAGAGGACCCATCAAAGGGAGCGTCGGCGAAGGAAGACTTGAAGGCCTCCGAACTGAAACAAGCGGAGCCAGGCTTGTCTCCGTGAGCCACGCCTGTGCCTGCCGCTCTACCCGCCCCTTCGGCCGCATAGGAAATGAGCCTCATGGACGAGTTAGAAATTGACGTAAGGATAGCCAACTGAGAGCTAACCGACTGGGCTAGCTGCTCAGGTAGGTTACCAGAGAGGGAATCTGACAGCTCCTTGACCAGATCCCTCTGAAGCCTGGTAAAATGTGCCAAATAATTCAGAGACCTTAAAGTAAAGGCCGCTGAAGTCAGGGTGCGCTTCCGCATCGTCCATGCTCCTAGACTCCTTATTAGGAGGATGGACGGACGTTGAAGCCTCTGCCACGTCCTGTTGTGTAGCAGATGCCACCACCATGGCATCTACAGCCACGCCTTTAGTGAGGAACTCCTTCTCGGGTGGGGCAGACAAAAATTTATTAGGACGAGAAGGGACTGGTTCCACGGTATCTGGATGTTCCCACGCCCTTCGACAAACTAAATCCAGGAGCTCGTCGAAGGGCGGAGACACCCAAGAGGCGGAGGGCTGAGCCCCAAAGGCCTTGAGGAGCACTGACTCATCAGCAGAGGGGGGTTTGGATATCCAGCCGCCTCGTTGTTTGAGGATCTCTAAGATGTCTGCAAATGAGACATCATCCGAGGACGACTTCGGGACCCCTCCGCATCATCAAGATCAGTGTCCGATGTAATAGACTCGGGGAGTCCACGTGCTTCCTCTTGCACGATCTCTTCCTTGGGGTTCCTCTGAAGACAACTCCGAAGAACCCTCAGGAGGAGGGGAACCCCCAATGGGAGTAACCTCAGGCCCAGGGGCTCCGCTGCCTACGGACAGGGGAACTGCCAAAGACCCAGTCTCCACGCCCAGGGAAGGTGCCGGTAAAGCCGGAGAGATGGTCAAGACTTGGCCAAGGCACTCCTCATAGCTCTGAAAGCCGGACCCCCCGAATCCTGGGAGTGTCCGGTCCCCGGAGCCATGATAGCAGATGGAAGTCCCGCAGCCGAAGCACCGAGAGGGAGGCTCGGAACCGAAAGCATAGGTCCCGAAACATCACCCCGGTCCAGCCGAAGAAGTCCGTGTACCAAACTCGGACCCGAAGGCCCGGGTTGGAGTAAGGGTCGGAGCCGACCCTAAGATCTCCACCGGCTCCAACAGCACCTGCTCCGACGGAGCCGAAGCGGTCGGAGGAGGAATAGCAATGGGATGGGCATGGGCTATCGGCTCTGAAGCCAACTGGGTCGGAGCCGAAACAAATTTTTGAAAGACTGGGGACTGGAACAGTCTTTGGAGCACCCTGTCTATATCCGAATCCGACATCCTCGATGACTTAGAGGATACTGAACGGGTTCGAGATGGCCTCTCCAACGGCCCCAAAGGGCTAGGGGACCGGCTCCGAGGCGACTCGATGACTATCGGCGCCGAAGGAATACCCACACTAGTTTCCATCGGTGCCGAGGAGGACTTCGGCGCCGAGGAGGAAGTGTCTGAGCGGGCAACCCTTGTCGGCTCCGAGACCAATGGAGCCGACGAAGGTGACCCGCCTCTCGATGCCCCAGCCATCGGCTCCGAAGCCAGAGGAGTCGAGACCGGTGGCATCGAGGCAGACCGTTCCGCCCTCGGCTCCGAAGTCCTTGGAGCCGAAGAAGCCTGCCTATGTCTTTTGGCGGCCGGATCCGACGGACTGGTCGGAGCAGACGCCTTTTTCTTTTTAGCTGGAGAAGGAGAGGATGCTAGAGCTTCTTCAAAGGAGAGTTTTATTAAGCCTTTAAGAATGAGTTTATTTTTCCTCTCCTGGAGGACCCTCGAGGAAAAAGCGTGACACACGCTGCATGACTCTTGTAAATGTTTTGCACCCAAACAATAAACACAGAGAGAGTGGTCATCTGTGATTGACATTTTAAAATTACATTTGGTGCATTTTTTGAAGCCCGAAGGCCTAGGATTCTGAGACATTATAGCAAAAAAAAAAAAAAAACGGTAATCCCTGACAGAAAAAACAACACTATCCACTTGATTTTCTGATCAAACTGACACTACCTAAAAATCGGTTTACAGCTGCCGATTAGGTAAACAATCCGTAACAATTAAGTCAAGGGTACTTTGAAACCCTCTAAGGTTTAAGGGGGGGTTGACTGACCGGGAAGGCCCTAAGATGAAGGAGGCCTGAAATCAAAATCAACGCCCAATCACACTACAAAGTTTCTCACAAAACTCCAAACACACACAAAAGTGAAGAATAGCCGTTAAAACAGCTTTTTATGACAAGAACAGCAAAATTCTGACAGAAAAAAGTTAGTAAATAAATACTACTCAGCTCAGCCAGCTCGAGACCACGTCTTCGCAAGTTAGCGGCAAACGAGATCTGGGGGACTGGTAGTGGTGCATCCTGGGATATAGTAAGCTCAGCCAATAAGAGACTTCGCTCTTTGGCATAAGCGTGCCGAGTCGGAGCCGAGGGATCGGCTCCGAACCCATCAGTCAGAATGTAGGCGAGATAGGATCACATAACATCTTATGTTTATTATAAGGTTTGCAACTGGGTGTATGCCAGTATGATTTGTGATGTAAAATGCTTGTGACTAGAACTGTCTATGTGTGGTTTGTTTTCATTTACATAAATGTATGGATTGCCTATGTAGTAAGTGATGGTTTAGTAAAGATGTTTCTTGTAAAAAAAAAATCTATTACATTCCTGCCTGTAGTATTGTAATGTTTGTTATGTTACTATAGTTTGATTACTTTTATAGGAATGTAAATTTGCCTGTCTCACAAGTGATAATTCAATAAAGGTGTTTGGGAGAGTGAAGCTGTTACACTAAGAAGTGGAAATGACAATATGGATAAGTGCTGTCAAGATAAGAAGCCATCTTTTAATGTGAATGGTCTCACAGACAGGTACATGGGGTTGTGTCTGTCCAAAGGGAAATTTGGGCTTCCCTTTGTGGTTAGCTTGCCACTCTTATACTGCACTGCCCCCACCAAATATGATGGGTTCCTGCCTGGGATTTGACAGCCAAGTTTTGGAAAGAAGATTCCTTTTGTACAAAGGTCTGCAAAATCTTGGTAATAGATAGGGTTGCTGTGCTCTTCTCTGGTTTCTTGTACACATCTTGAGCAGCAGGCCTGAAGAGGAAATCCTTGCATACCAATAAGTTAATGCTCCATGACTTCACATAGTCTAGTTTGGGGGGGGGGCTCAACCAGGCATCCACAGTATTGGTCGGTACATTTCTTAGGAGTGTGACCTGGCAGGACAGATTACACAAGTCCAACAACTCCTGCTTCATATCTTCAGTCCCCTCCACCTTGGTCCTCATCTGCTTCAACAAGGTCTGTTGGGAAGACAATATATTAAAAGGTCAGGATATCAGCAGCGTACATTTTATCCCAAACCTACAGCTCTGCTAATCTTGTCATTTGGGAAGATTCCTGACTGGAGCCAAAAAGTACAGTTGTGTACACTTAACATAAATGTAGATGTTAGAGTGTATTCACTGTTGTAGTCATTACATTTGGGTTACCCTGCTGGCAAGGTTGCCCTCAGTCGGCCTGAATTCCTAAGTCTTGGGTCCTGCGTCGGTTGCTGTTGCCCCTTCCCTGACGTCAGGTCGTCAGGGGTATAAAAGATGCAGCAGATGCCATTTTCTTCAGTTTTTCTTGCCCCAGATGTCAGGTGCCCCCAAAAGGGTATGCTAAATATATTTAAGTAACACATACATGCATCAAAATAAACCTTACCTTCATCTATAAAGCAAATACACCACATAGGCTATATAGATCAGAGAAGGAAATATAAGTTCCAGCAAAAATAAGGGGGATGCTGGGTGGGTAACCAGGACTGCAACAGTGAATACACTATAACATCTACATTTATGGCAAGTGTACAACTGTACTACGTTCTTCGTGTTTCACTGTTGCAGTCATTACCTTTGGGTAGATTCCCAAAGCTATGGATGGGAGGATGGAACTAAATAGCATTAGGGGCGGCTAGGAGGCCCTGCAGAACTGCAGTGGCAAAGCCTGCCCTGGATTTAGAGTAAAGTGGCAAACTGTAATGTTTTGTAAAGGTATGCACTGAATTCCAAGTAGCAGCCTCTAATGTCTTTGGTTGGTACTCCCCTGAGAAAGGCTGCAGAAGTGGCTGCAGCTCTGGTTGAATGCGGCCTAATGTCTTTAGGCACAGGTTTGCCATGCTGAGAGTAGCAGAAATGAATGCAGTGACCTATCCACTTTGAAATAATCTACAGCCTTTCCTTGTGATCCTGCAGCATTTGCCACTAGTAATTGTTCTGTCTTTCTGAAAACTTTAGGTTTTATCCAAGTAGAATCCAAGTTGTCTGTGTACGTCCAAAGAATGCAGAATATTCACCCCCTTGTTCTGTGGATTTGGATAAAAAGTTGGCAAATGAATAGTTTGGTTAAGGGCTACACTGGATACTACCTTAGGCATAAATGTAGGGTTTGTCCTCAGAGACACCCTGTCCGGATAAAAAATGATAAAGGGTTCCACAGCCATGAGAGCCTGTAGCTCCGACACTAGTCTTGCAGAAGTTATTGCTAGGAGCAGAGCTGTTTTCCAAGATAAAACCTTTATATCTGCAGTAGCAGCTGGCTCAAAGGGAGGTAAGGTGAGTTTTTATACGATATCATTGAGGTCCCACGCAGGTGTTGGTGTTCTCCTTGGAGGCCTTAAATTTTTGGCTCCTCTGAGGTACTGCCTTAATAAAGGATGAGAAAAAGAGTGGTGGTTCTGTATTGTAATGAGCCGAAATGGCAGAGGCATGGATTTTAATTGACGAGAAAGATAGGCCTGTGTCCAGCATCTCAGTTAAGTATTGCAAAATCTGAGGAATATATGGGACAGCTGCATCAGTTCCTTGAGCTTGGTTCCAAGCACAAAATCTCTTCCATTTTCCAGCATAGGATTTTCTAGTACTAGGCCTTCTGGCTTCTAAAATAACATCCATCACAGCTTTACTGAGAGGTGTGTTTTGTATGGCTACATTATCCGCCATGCTGCCAGGTTTAGGGTCCTGAGGTGGCTGTGCAGAATCTGATTGTTTTGATGGGACAGTAGATGAGGTATTTGAGGTAAGGTCCAGGCTGGGCATTGAGACAAGTTCCTTAAGATTGGATACCAGTACGGGCATGGCCAGTCTGGGGCAATCAGAATCATTTTTGGTTTCTCCTGTCTGACCTTTAGTAGTACTTTGGGGAGGAGGGGCAGTGGAGGAAAGGCATATACTGATAGGTTTGTCCAGCTGAAAGATAAGGCGTCTACTTTCCATGAAAGATAAGGTGTCCACTTTCCATGCTGGTCTGTGATAAGTCCTTGCGCACAATCTTTTTAGTTGATTGTTGTGAGGGGAGGCAAACAGGATCTATGTCCAGGCGTCCCCATTTCTTTATCATGCTGAAGACTTGTGGATCCAGGTGCCACTCGTGGGGATCCATGAGGTTTCTGCTTAGGTCGTCTGCCAGAGTATTTTCCTTTCCTGGCAGGAATTGTGCCTGCAGATGAACTTGGTAAGTCAATGCTGTGTCCTATAAAGCTATGGTAGTCTGCAAAGGGGGTAAGAGCGAGTGCCCCCCTGCTTGTTTATGTACCACATGACCGTGGTGTTGTCTGTCTTTATCAGAAGTTGTCCCGGATGAATTAGGTCCTTGAAGGCTATCAGGGCATTTTGAACAACTAGCATCTCCTTTTGATTGATATGCAGATGCATTTAGTTTGCGGACCAGATGCCCTGAATACCTCTTCCTGTCATGTGGGCACCCCAGGCACAATCTGATGCATCCGTTATAAGGTTCTGCCTGGCTGGGGGTATTGAGAATGGCTGCCCCTTGTTTTGGTGACAAGCCTTTGCCCACCATCGAAGCTCCTGTTGCAGGCAGGGAATGAGAGAAAAGTACAGTTGTGTACCTACCATAAATGTAGATGTTAGAGTGTATTCACTGTTGCAGTCATTACACTTGGGTTATCCTGCTGGCAGGCGACCCGTAGTCGGCCCGAGTTCCAAAGTCTTGGTCTGGCATCGGTTGCTGTCGCTTCTTCCCTGACGTCAGTGCGCCAGGGGTATAAAAGTTGCAACCGACGCCATTTTCTTTAGTTTTTCTTGCCCCAGATGTCAGGTGCCCCCAGATAGGAAGGTTGAAAAGATAAAAATATGCCAAACAACCATGCATATAATACTATAAACATTTCCTTCATCTACAAGCAAATGCACCACATAGGTGGTATACAGTCGAGAAGTACAGAATAGTCCCAGCAAAGAGGGGGATGGTGGGTGGGTAACCTGGACTGCAACAGTGAATACACTTGAACATGTTCAGTTATGGTAGGTACACAACTGTACTATGTTCATAGTGTTTCACAGTTGCAGTCATTACACTTGGGTAGAATCCCAAAGCTGAGGTTGGGTGGCTGGGTCTAGATTGGATTTGGCGAGGCTAACAAGCCCTGCAGAACTGCAGTAGCAAAGCCTGCTTTGGATTTGGAATAGAGAGGTAGGTGGTAGTGCTTGGTAAAAGTGTGCACTGAGCTCCAGGTTTCAGCTTCTAAAATGTCTTTGGTTGGTACCCCTCGGAGGAAAGTTGCTGAAGTGGCTGCTGCTCTGGTGGAATGAGGCCTAATGCCCTTAGGCACAGATTTGCCATGTTGTGCATAACAGAAGCGGATGCAGTGTCCTATCCATTTGGAGATTGTCCGCTTTGTAATAGGCTTTCCTTGTGATCCTGCAGCATATGCTACAAACAGTTGCTCAGTTTTTCTGAAAGCTTTTGTTTTGTCCAAATAAAAACGTAGCTGCCTGTGTATATCCAAAGCGTGCAGAAGTTTTTCCCCTTTATTCTGGGGATTTGGGTAGAAAGTACGCAAATGAATTGTTTGATTTAAGGCCACATTGGAAACCACTTTTGGCATGAATGTTGGGTTTGTCCCGAGAGAAACCCTATCCTGATGAAAGATGAGGAAAGGTTCCACAGCTATCAATGCCTGTAACTCTGAGACTCTTCTTGCTGAAGTTATTGCTAGGAGCAGAGCAGTTTTCCATGACAAGTATTTTAGATCAGCAGTGCTGGCTGGTTCAAATGGAGGCAGTGTTAGTTTATCTAAAACAAAATTGAGGTCCCAAGTAGGTACTGGTGCTCTCCTAGGGGGTCTTCTATTCTTTGCCCCTCTGAGGTACTGTCGTAGTAGAGGATGTGAAAAAATAGGAGGATCCATATTGTAATGAGCTGAAATGGCAGAGGCATGGATTTTAAAAGAAGAAAAAAAAAGAGATAGGCCTTTGTCCAACATCTCAGTCAGGTATTGTAAAATCTGAGGTATATTAGGGACCAGTGAGTTGAGCCCTTGTGCCTGGTTCCAAGCACAGAATCTCTTCTATTTTTCTGCATAAGATTTCCTAGTGCTGGAACTCCTGGCTTCCAAAATTACATCCATGACACCTTTAGAGAGGTGCAGTCCGACTGGCTACATTATCTGCCATGCTGCCAGGTTTAAGGTTCTGAGTTGACTGTGCAGAATCTGAATGTTTTGCTGTGTCAGAAGATGAAGGATTTGAGGTAGAGGCCAAGGTGGTCCTTGGGACAGTGTCTTTAGGTACCAGTGCTGGCGTGGCCAGTCTGGTGCAATCAGGATCATTTTTGGCCTCTCGTTTGACTTTTAGATGCACCTTGGTGAGAAGAGGCATCGGAGGGAAGGCATAGACTGTCACGTTTTTCCAGCTGAATGATAGAGCATCCACTTTCCATGCTTGAGAGTGATAAGTCCTTGTGCAAAATTTCTGCATTTGGTAATTGTGAGGGGAGGCAAAAAGATAGATGTCTGGGCGTCCCCATTCCCTTGTTATCATGTTTAACACTTGTGGATTTAGCTTCCATTCGTGAGGATCCATGAGATTTCTGCTTAGTTCGTCTGCCAGTGTATTTTTTGTTCCTGGCAGGAATTCTGCTAGCAGATGTACCTGGTAGGTCAGTGCTGTGTTCCACAAAGTCATGGCTTGTCTGCATAGAGGGTAGGAATGTGTGCCCCCTTGCTTATGTACCACAACTGTGGTATTGTCCGTCTTTATTAATAGTTGCCCTGGATGTATTAGGTCCTTGAAGGCTGGGCATTCTGTACAGCTAGCATCTCTTTCTGATTGATGTGAAGATGCATTTGTTCCTTGGGCAACATGCCCTGAATACATTTTCCTGCCATATGTGCTCCCCAGGCATAATCCGATGCATCTGTTATTGTCTGCCTGGCTGCAGGTAAGGTGAAAGGCTGTCCCTTGTTGTGGTGACAGGCCTGGGACCACCCTCGAAACTCCTGTTGTAGGCAGGGAATCAAAGTTATGATGGTCTCTAGGCTGTGACAATGCTGAGTCCAAACACTTTTTAGCTACCACTGTAGTTTCCTCATATGCAGTTTTGCATATGGAATTAGTAGAATGCAGGATGCCATGAAACCCAGGGCCTGCAGAATTTTTCTTGCAGGGAGCTGGGTCTTTTGTTGCCATCATTTGAAAGTAATGAGTCAGTTGCCCTTGTTTGTCTGGCGTGAGATAAGCCATCTGGACAGTTGTATTTAAGCTTGCACCCAAGAATATCATCTCTTGAGAGGGCACTAGTTTTGATTTCTTTTCGTTTACTGTGTAACCTAGGCAAATTAGCAATCTTTTTACAAACACCAGGTGCTTTAGAAGAATGTCCTTGCTCTCTGCTTGAATAAGGCAGTCGTCCAAGTAGGGGTATATATGAATTCCTTTTTGCCTGCAAAATGCAATTACTGGTGCAAGGCATTTTGTGAAGACCCTGGGCACAGTGGATAAGCCAAAGGGCAGTGCAGAGAATTGGTAATGCATTGAGCCTGCTATAAATCTGAGGTATCTTCTGCACAATTGTCTGATTGGGAGGTGCAGGTATGCCTCCTTGAGATCCAAAGTAACTAGCCAAGCTTCCTTGCCCAGCATGGGCAGAAGTTGTTACAGTGTTAACATTTTGAATTTTGGAACATCCAGGAAAGTATTTAGAATGGACAGGTCCAGTACTGGTCTCCAGGCGTTGTCTTTTCTGGGTACTAAGAAAAGTCTTGAGTAAACTCCCTTGTCCCTGTTCTTCTTGTGGAACTTTTTGAATAGCTCCCGTATCCATAAGAGCAGCAATCCGTTTTTGTGCCTCTACCCATTGGTTTTGTGGCAGGTTTGGCATACCTTTTGGTTTTAAAAGCGTGTGGAAGTGGAACCTGTACCCCTGAGAAACTATATTCAGCACCCATTGGTCTTGGGTGATCATGTGCCAATTTTTTGAGAAAAGTGCTAGCTTTCCCCCTAGGGGTGCTGTCAATTGGTAAGAGCTCGGCATTTGCAGGGGAAGTCATTGTGACAGTTTCCTGTAAGGTTTTGATTTGTCTTCTCCTTTGGGGACTGAAGCACCCCATTGTTTAGGTCTGTAGGAGCCTTGGGGCTGAGATCTGCCTCTTGGGCGTCTGTATCTGCCCCTTTGTGGCCTGTCTGGAAAGGACCAATTTGTTGAAGGCCAGTTTCTGCTAAATCTAGGTGGTTGAACCTGTAAGAAATCTTTCACCGTTTGCATTGACTTTGCTTTATCCTCCATTTTCTTTAACACCAAACAAAGTATCATGCTGTAGAGGAGCATCCAATAATTTTACTTCAACATGGTCAAGTAAACTTTGTTCTTTCAACCAAGCATGTCTTCGAATAACTGAGCCTGTAACTGCGGCTCTACAAGAAGCCTCTAATGAAACAAAACCACATTGCAGAGTATGCTTTCCCACTTGTTCAACTGCATGCAATAAATCCTGCATTTCTTTACTGTCAGGACTTTCTATATTTGCAACCATTTTCTGCTTTAACAATGACATGAGATACTGTTGATATTTAAGCATGTGAAACTTGACAGTTTAAAGCGCTTACAGCTGAAGTAGCAGAAGTGTAAACTTTTTTCCACCATCTGTCCAGAGCTCGAGAAACCTTATCTGATGGGACAGGATTTTTAGCAGTGGAAGCTTTAATCCCTTTAGGACCCTGAGAAATAGTTTCTGGGTCTGCAGTGGGGTTTTTGTAAAGAAATTTATGAGAGTCAAGGACCCTGTGGTACCAGTCTGGCTTTACTGGTGCAGGGGGTAAAGAATCTGGAGACAGACTGGATTCAGAAAAAACATCATCTACAATATCAAGCACAGGGGGGATAGCCAGGGGCCTGTGCTGAGGCAATAAAAGGAAATCTGAGAGCCTTTTCTTGGATTCTGAGTAATCCTGGCTCTCCCAATGGAAATGCTCCCTCATGGTGTGCAGGGTTTCCCAAAAGAATAATCCTCAGGCGGTGAGGCTGAAGGAATGGACTCTTCAGCATCAGAGTCCTCATAGGGAGGAGAGAGAATAGCCCTGACCAGAAGAAAAATCAGAGGAAATGTAAATTTGATTAGAGGAATCATAATCAGTGTCTTGCCAAGGCCTTTTGTCAAGACGGGGATGGGAGCCCCTGATTAAAGTAATAAGGTCTTCGGCCATTTTAAGCATCTGTTTCTTTGGCATGGATGACTGTTCTGGAGAATGCTGCACTTGTTTCCTTGTCTTTAAAGGTGTTTTGGACTTTGCCTTTGCTGCTGTAGTAGCCTTAATTGTAAGCTGTGAAGGTCTGAAAACACCCTCAGAAGCCGGTGCCTGCTCAGCGGCTCGGACCCATCTGAGGGTATAGTTTCCGTAGGCCTAATACCTTGAGTTTCCACAGGCCTCGGTGTCTCCACGTGGCTGTCGGTTAAGGCCTGTGGCTCTGAGGTAGCAAGTGTCAGGGGCTGCGAAAGCGCCTCACTGAGAACCGGCGACTGGCCTAGAAGAGGCTTCGTCTGTTTTGGACCTCGGATGCCTGTCTTTTTCTTTGTCTCTGCGTTTTTTGTACATTCCGGTCGTCGGTTGTTCCGACGGCATTATATAATTAAATAGTCATCCAAAATAATGTAAGGCAAAATCAGACGTTTGATAGTGCGTTTATTCAATCTAGCACAAAGCCGACAACTATTGACGTTGTGGTCAGGGTCTAGGCAAGGAATGCAGTAAGAGTGAAAGTCCTTATGAGGTATTTGCTTCCCACAAGAAATACAATTAACTTTTACTGACATCGGTCTGGAGCAAGAAAAAAGTTCCCCCAACGGGGTACTTAGCTTTATTGAAGACTTCGGTTCTGAAATTCAATTTTGAAAATCTCAGGAGTCGGCCGACCTGCACTTGCGAACTGCTTTTGCTTCGGGCACCGCGGGTCAAGAAAGACTGAAGAAAATGGCGCCGGTTGCAACTTTTATACCCCTGGCGCACTGACGTCAGGGAAGATGCGACAGCAACCGACGCCGGACCAAGACTTTGGAACTCGGGTCGCCTGCCAGCAGGATAACCCAAGTGTAATGAATGAAACAGTGAAACACTATGAACATTCATTGTTTCCAGGCTGTGGCAATGTTGTGTCCAGACACTTTTTAGTTACCATTGAAGTTTCCTCATGTGCAGTCTTGCATATGAAATTAGTAGGATGCAATTAAGCCCAAAGCCTGCAGAATTTTTCTTGCAGATAACTGGGCCTTTGTTGCCATTTCCTTGAAATAGGTAGTCAGTTGTCTTTGTTTGTCTGGCGTGAGATAAGCCATCTGGGCAGTTGTATTTAAGCTTGCACCCAGGAATATTACCTCTTGCGAGGGTACTAGTTTTGATTTCTTTTCGTTGACAATGTACCCTAGGCATGTTAAAAGTTTCTTCACAAATGCCAGATGCTGTAGTAGAATGTCCTTGTTCTCTGCTTGAATGAGGCAGTCGTCCAAGTAAGGATATATTTGTATTCCTCTTTGTCTGCGGAAAGCAATTACTGGTGCCAGGCACTTTGTGAAGACCCTGGGCGCAGTAGATAAGCCAAAGGGCAGTGCAGAGAATTGGTAATGCTTTGAGCCAGCTTTGAATCTGAAGTATCTTCTGCATGATTGTCTGATTGGGACATGCAGGTATGCCTCTTTTAGGTCTACAGTCACGAGCCAAGCCTTGCTGCCCAGCATGGGCAGAAGCTGCTGCAAGGTCAACATCTTGAATTTGGATATATCCAGGTAAGTGTTTAAAACAGATAGGTCCAGAATTGGTCTCCACACTTTGCCCTTTCTGGGTACCAAGAACAGTAGAGTAAAATCCTTGTCCTTGGTCTTGCTGTGGCACTTGTTGAATAGCCCCCATGTGCATGAGAGATGCAACTTGTTTTTGAGCCTCTGCCCATTGATTTTTTGGCAGGTCTGGCCAACCGTTTGTCCTTGGCAGGGTATGGAAGTGAAACTTGTAGCCTTGTGACACTGTCTAGGACCCATTTGTCCTGGGTAATAATGTGCCAATTTCGAGAAAGAAAGTGCTAGTTTTCCCCCTAAGGGTGCTGCCAGAAGATAAGTGCTTGGTACAGGCAGGGGGAAGTCATTGGGACCGTTTCCTGTATGGTTGTGATTTGTCCTCTCCGTTTTTGGAGGTAGAAGCACACCATTGCTTAGATCTGTACAAACCTTGTGGCTGGGATCTGCCTTCTAGGGCGTCTGGATCTGCCCCTTTGAGGTCTGTCTGACACTGGAAAGGACCAATTCTTTGCAGGCCAGTGTCTGCTAAACCTAGGAGGCTGCACCTGTAAGAATTCCTTGACCATTTTTATAGATTTAGCTTTGTCCTCCATTTTCTTTAACACCTCTTCTGCCTTAACACCAAACAGGGCATCATGCTCTAATGGAGCACCTAATAACTTTGCTTTGATATGATCAGGCAGATTTTGTTCCTTTAACCAAGCATGCATCCTAATGACAGAACCCGTAACAGCGGCCCTGCAGGAGGCCTCTAGAGAATCAAAACCACATTGCAAAGTATGCTTTCCAACTTGTTCAGCTGCAAGCAATAAATCCTGCATTTCTTTGTTTTCTGCACATTCAGAATTTATCAACATTTTCTGTTTAACCAATAAGTGTTTTGATATATTGCGGATATTTGAGCATATGAAACTGGCAATTTAAGGCCCTTATAGCCAAGGTAGCTGATGTGTAAATCTTTTTTCTCCATCTGTCTAGTGCCCTAGAATCTCTGACAGAGTGGGTAGGGTTTTTGCAGTGGAAGCATTGACCCCCCCCCCCCCTTGGGACCCTGAGAAACAGTTTCTGGATATGCAGCAGGGTTTTTGAAAAGGAATTTGAGAGAGTCAGGAACACTGTAGTATCTGTTCGGCTTAACAGGAGCTGGAGGTAAGGAGTCAGGGGTCAGACTAGACTCTGAAAACACATCTACAATGTCTAACACAGGTGGAATAGCTAGAGGCCTGTGTTGAGGTAGTAAAAGGAAGTCTCTGAGCCTTTTCTTAGATTCTGAAAAATCTTGGCTCTCCCAGTGGAAATGCTCCCTTCATGGTATGCAAGGTTTCCCCAAAAGAGTAGTCCTCAGGAGGAGAAGCTAAGGAAGAGATTCTTCTGCATCAGAATCCTCATAGGAGGTAGAGAATATTCCTGATCAGAAGAGGAATCAAAAGAAATGGAAACCTGATCTAAAGACTCATAGTCTGTCTCTTGCCTAGGCGGGTGATGGGAACCCCTGATCAAGCTAATTAAGTCTTCGGCCATTTTGAGCATCTGTTTTTTGGGTATGGAAGTCTGTCCATGAGGCTGTTGAACTTGTTTCTTTGTCTTTAAAGGTGCTTTAGTCTTTGCCTTTGAAGCTGAAGTCGTTTTAATGCATAATTGTTTAGCTCTGAATACACCCTCAGAAGCAGATGCCTGCTCAGCAGCTCTGGACCCATCTGAGGATCTGAGGGAATAGTCTCAGAGGCTCCAATACTTTGAGCTTCTAGCGGCCTTGCCGACTCCACGTGGGTGTCGGTATCGGCCTGTGACTCTAAAGCAGCAGGCTTCAGGGGCTGCGAAACCACCTCTGAGAACCGGCGACTGGCTTAGGAGAAGCCTCGTCGTCGGTTTTGGACCTCAGTAGCCTGTCTTTTTCTTTGTGTTTTTTGTGAACTCCGGTTGTCGGATGGCTATCCGACGACATTGTATAATTAAATCTTCGGCCAAAATAGCTGAATGCAAAATCATACCTACGCGTAATAGTGCGTTGGTTAAATCTAGCACAAAACCGACAACTAGCTACGTCGTGGTCAGGGCCTAGGCAAGGAATACAGTAAGAATGAAAAGTCCTTATGAGGTATTTGCTTCCCACACGAAATACAAATTACAGTTTTGTACCTACCATAAATGTAGATGTCCGAACTGGATAGCATCTGCAGTCATAACAACTGGGTTGTCCTGTCGTCAGGCAGCCCTTCAGTCGGCCGGATTCCAAAGTCCGGGTCCGGCTTCGGCTGATGTCGCACTTCACCCGACGTCATCTCTGTTGGTCTTCGGGTATAAAGGCATCAGCAGACGCCATTTTCCTCAGTGTTTCTTGCCCCAGATGCCAGTAGCCCTCTTGGAGGCTAAAATTTGGATAGATGCCAATGTTTCCAAAAAGATAGAGGTAAACACAAAAATAAGCATGTATGTACATATATACAAACAAATACACCATAAAAGACTCCCCCCCACAGCTAGCTATTAGGAGGGTAAAATCCCCTAGGAGTACCACAGACGCGAAGGAGGGAGGGTAATCCTGACTGCAGATGCTATCCAGTTCGGACATCTACATTTATGGTAGGTACAAAACTGTACTATGTCCTTCATGGATGCATCTGCAGTCATAACAACTGGGTAGAATACCATAGCCAACTAGAGCAGGAGGATAAAACTAGATTATGGTGTGTTTAGGATCCCTTGCAGTACAGCGGTGGCAAACCCTGCTCGGGATCTGGAATATAGAGGTAAGTTATAATGCTTGGCAAATGTATGCACGGAGGTCCAAGTAGCCGCCTCAATAATGTCTTTGGTTGCCACTCCTCGTAAGAAGGCTGTGGTAGTGGCTGTTGCCCTTGTAGAATGAGGTCTTATGTTCTGTGGAATTGGTTTTCCATGGAAGGAGTAACAGAATCGTATGCAATTTCCTATCCATTTGGAGATTGTCTGTTTGGAAATAGCTTTTCCTTCCCTTCCTGTTGCATAGGCTACAAAAAGTTGGTCAGTCTTTCTGCTATTTTTTGTTCTGTCCAAGTAGCAGCGTAGCTGTCTATGTACATCCAAGGTATGCAGTATTCTTTCCCCTCTGTTTTGTGGGTTGGGAAAGAAGGTAGGTAGGTGGATTGCCTGGTTTAAAGACACTCTGGATACCACCTTAGGCATAAATGTAGGATTAGTCCTCATGGACACTCTATCTTGGTGGAAGATTAGGAAGGGTTGCACTGCCATTAAGGCCTGTAGCTCTGAAACCCTCCTTGCTGAAGTAATTGCCAGTAGGAAAGCAGTTTTCCATGACAGGTGTTGTAGGTCTGCTGTTGCTGCTGGTTCAAAGGGTGATAGTGTCAACTTTTCTAGCACAAAGTTTAAGTCCCAAGCTGGCAAAGGTGGTTTCCTTGGAGGTTTTACATTGATTCCTCTGAGGAACTGCCTGAGCAAAGGGTGCGAAAAAACAGGTGGATCAAAGCTGTATTCTGCTGAAATAGCTGATGCATGTATCTTGATGGAGGAGTAGGACAAGCCTGAATGAAGAAGTTCGGCCAGATACTCTAGAATGTTAGGCATATCTATGTTTGACACATCTTTTCCTCTTTCAGTACTCCAAATGACAAACCTTTTCCATTTTCCAGCATAGTTCCTTCTTGTTGAAGGTCTGCGTGCTTCAAGAATAATGTCTTTAACTCTTTGGGAAAGCTCTGGGTTAGCTGTTGCTATGTGATGTTCCATGCAGTCAGTTGCAACGTTTTTAGGTATGGATGTATGATGCTGTAGTTGTTCTGAGTTAGCATCAAAGGCATCAGGGGTATTGGCCACATATTGTTCTGAGACATGCTCCTCAGCAGTGGGTACCAGTGTTGTTTTGGCCAGTTTGGAGCTATCAGGATTATCCTTGGACGTTCTTCCTTGATTTTTAGTAATACTTTGTGTATCAAGGGAAGAGGTGGGAATGCATATGCTGTCAGGCCTTTCCAGCTGAAGGAGAGCGAATCCACTTTCCATGCCAGTGGGTGTAGTGTCCTTGTGCAGAATTTTTTGAGCTGGTGATTGAGAGGTGATGCAAATAGATCTATCTGAGGCATTCCCCATTTCTTTGAGATGGTCTTGAAAATGTCCGGGTGCAGTTTCCATTCGTGGGCATCCGATGTGGTTCTGCTTAATATGTCTGCTAGAATATTTTCTTTTCCCGGTACAAAAATTGCCTGTAACTGGATGTTGTAGCTGAGTGCCAGGTTCCACAGCTCCAAAGTCATTCTGCATAGGGGGTATGAATGAGTGCCTCCCTGCTTGTTGATGTACCACATGACTGTGGTGTTGTCTCTGTCCTTATCAACTGGCCCTCTTTGAGAAATGGTCTGAACCTTTGGATTGCCAGTTTTACTGCCAGCATTTCTTTTAGGTTGATGTGCAGGTGAAGTTGATCCTGTGTCCACAATCCTTGCACGCATTTGTCCAGCATGTGGGCCCCCCATCCTAGGTCTGAAGCGTCTGTTGTGATGGTCTGGCTTGCTCGACATCTGCGAAAGGGTAGGCCTGGGTTTGTCTGGCATGCCTGAGCCCACCATAGGAACTCCTGTTTTAAGCATGGAATTAGTGGGATTTCTGTTTCTAGGCTGTGACTGTGTTGGGACCATAAATTCTTTAGGTACCACTGTAGTTTTCTCATATGTAGTCTGGCAAGTGGGACCAGGATTATGCATGATGCCATGAAGCCCAAGGCCTGCAGTACTTTTCTTGCTGTTAACTTGTTCAGCTTTGTTAGTGCCAAGAAGTAAAGAGGGAGTTCTTTTGTTTTCTGCAGTTAGGAATGCCATTTGTTTTACTGTGTCCAATTCAGCCCAAGAATGTCCTTGTTTGGGATGGTATCAGCCTTGACTTTTGTAGATTGAATGTGTATCCCAGTGCTTGTAGCAAGTAAATGACCCTTTGTAAATCTGTTGTCAGCTTGCTTTTGTTGTCCCTTGTAGCAGGCAGTCGTCCAGGTATGGGTAAATTTGTATTCCTGTAGTCTGCAATGGGCAATTACTGATGCCAGGCATTTTGTGAATACTCTGGGCAGTAGATAAGCCAAAGGGCAATGCTGAGAATTGATAGTGCTCTGATCCTGCAAGAAATCTGAGGTATCTTCTGCAGATTGGTCGAATGGGGACGTGCAGGTATGCCTCCTTGAGATCTAGAGTTACCAGCCAACACTCCTTGCCCAGCATGGGAAGAAGTTGCTGTAGGGTCAGCATTTTGAATTTTGGGACAATGATGTATGTATTTAAGGCGGACAGGTCGAGAATTGGTCTCCAACTTTTTTCCTTTCTTGGAACTAGGAATAGTCTTGAGTAGAACCCCTTTCCTTGCTCTGCAGTTGGCACTTTTTCCACAGCTCTCATGTTTGCTAACTGCATTATCTGCTGTAGAGCCTCTGTTTTTTGATTTGGAGGTAGATTTGGCATTCCTCTTTTGATTGGTAAAGTGTGGAAGTGGAACCAGTATCCTTGATCTATGGTTGGTCAAATCCACTTGTCTTTTGTTATATAGTGCCAGTTTTTTGAAAATAAGGTTAACTTTCCGCCTAGAGGAGCTGCTATTTGTTCCCTGGTAGGCGGATTTAGGATTAAGTCACTATGGTTGTGTTGATGTAGTGGCAGTGGTTGTGTCTGTGCCTCTGTTGTTACCTTGCCACTGTCGTCCTCTGTAGGCACCTCCTCTGGATTTGTTTCTGCCTCTGGAACGTCTGTTTCTGCCCCTTTGAGATCTTGTGGAGTCAGGAAAGGACCAATTTTTGGCAGGCCAGTTCCTGCTAAACCTTGGGGATTGAACCTGCAAGAAATCTTTAACCGTTTGAACGGATTTTGCCTTTTCTTCCATTTTCTTCATAACCTGCTGGGCAGGTGTACCAAACAAACTTGTCTTATCCATAGGAGCATCTAGTAACTTTGCTTTAACATGATCCGGTAAAGCTTGCTCCTTTAGCCATGCATGCCTTCTTATCACTGTGCCAGTCATGGCTGATCTAAATGAAGCCTCCAGTGCATCATAGCCACATTTTAAGGAATGGTTACTAACCTGTTGTATGTTATTTACCATTTCTAATACATATTTCTTATCGAGAGATTCATCAGTGGTTAGTTTTTTAGTTAACTGATCAAGCATAAACTCTTGGTATTGTATCATGTGAAACTGACAGTTTAAAGCTCTAGCTGAGAGAGTAGCTGAAGTGTAGACCTTTTTGCCCCATCTGTCTAATGACCTTGCTTCCCTTTCAGAAGGAATAGGGTTTTTAGCTATGGTCGCGGCTACTGCCTTGGGACCCTGGGATATAGTTTCGGGGTCTGCAAGAGGGGCCTTGTAAAGGTGGTGATGAGTGTCTGGCACCCTGTAAAATCTGTCTGGTTTGGCAGGGGCTGGAGGTAAAGAATCTGGAGCGGAGCAGACATCATTGAAAGCATCATCCACCACAGAGAGAACAGGAGGTATAGCTAAGGGCCTGTGTTGTGGAAGGTGCAGAAAAGTCCTAAGTCTTTTTCTGGAGTCTGAAAAATCCTGTTGCTGCCACTGGAACTGCTCTCGCATGGCATGTAAGGTTTCCCCAAAGGAAAATTCTTCTAGTGGGGAAGCAGCTGGAATGGATTCTTCAGCATCAGAGTCTTCAAAATTAGAGAAAGGAGCCTCTGGCTGGTCAGTTATGTCTGATTCATCGGCTGAATCATCAGATGACACTGGCTCAGGGGGCTCTGCCCTAGGCCTCTTCTCTGGGGGTTGAGAGGCCCTGTCTGGGTGAGACTGAGATCCTCTAATTAATGAAATTAAATCTTCTGCCAGAGTAAGCATTTGAGAACTAGAGGAGGGCCTGGTTGAAGGGGGTTTAACAGGCACTGTTTTAGTAGTCTTGGCTGCTTTAGCCCTGGCGAAGGCCTTAATGTACATGGCTGCTGGAGGCCTAGCAGCACCACGTGCTGGGGTAGAGACATCCAAGGGAATGGTGTCTGATAAGTCAGTGGCATCCACCGTAGTGGGTATAATTTCTGAGGCCGATTCAAGAATGGTAGCAGGGGCCTCAGTTGTAGAGATAGATTCAGCTGTACTTTGATCAGTTTTCTCGGTTTCGCCGAAACCGAGACACTCGCGTTTGCTTAACCATGGTTTCAGCGAAACCGCGGACCGCGAGTGTCGGTCTTTATCTTTGCGTTTTTGGCAGATTGGGTAGTCGGAGGATCCGGCGGCATAATGTACGCAAAATCAGAACCGAAAAACTGTTCAGCAAACTCCGACCGGCGCCTAAGCGTCGGTTGAAAGAAGCACAGGCGAACAGGCTGCTACGTCGTGGGCTGGGCCTAAACAAGGCAGACAATAAGAGTGGAAATCTTTATGAGGTATTTGTTTCCCACAGGTTAAACAATTATTAACTTTTTCTGACATCGGCTGAGGCAAGAAAGAGTCCCCAACGGGGTACTTAGCTTTAGAAGTCTTCGAAGTAGTATTCGGTAGAAGTAATCTCTGGATCCGACCGACCGGCACTTGCGAACAGCTTCTGCTTGGCCACGGCAAGAAAGACTGGGAAAATGGCCGGCTGATGCCTTTATACCCGAAGACCAACAGAGATGACGTCGGGTGAAGTGCGACATCAGCCGAAGCCGGACCCGGACTTTGGAATCCGGCCGACTGAAGGGCTGCCTGACGACAGGACAACCCAGTTGTTATGACTGCAGATGCATCCATGAAGGACATCAATTATTAACTTTTTCTGACATCAGACTGGAGCAAGAAAAAAAGTTTCCCCAACGGGTACTTAGCTTTTAATGAAGACTTATGAGATTTTCGTGTTCGAATTTCAGATCCGAAGTCGGCCGTCTGGCACTTGCAAAATGCTTCTGCTTCGGGCACTGCGCTGCAAGAAAGACCAAAGAAAATGGCATTGGCTGCATCTTTTATACCCCTGACGACCTGACTTCAGGGAAGGGGCGACAGCAACCGACGCAGGACCCAAGACTTTGGAATTCAGGTAGACTGAGGGCGACCTGCCAGCAGGATAACCCAAATGTAATGACTGCAACAGTGAAACACGAAGAACATCTGCTTCCTTACTATGCTCAAGAGACACTACATTTGGATCGGCTGAACTGCCACACACATCTATGTGAACCCTTAACCCTATCAAACCAGTTAGGCTTCCTAGTCAGGCTCATGAATGCCCCCCACCCACTTTTTTGTCATAGAAAGGCAAATGATACAATCAGGCATGCTGGTACATATCTATGCCAGATCCCTTCCTGTTGATCACTTAATTAACCTTGTGTATATTACTGAACTAGGCATTAGCGATGGCACACTGTCCTGACTTAAACACCTCTCTGCCACGTCAGTGAATTTTAACTCATCATCCTCCCCATTAATCCCACTACAGAAAAGTGTTCCCCCACTACAGAAAAGTATTCCTCCAAGGATCTATTCTGGCACCTCTGCTCTTTCTTCTACATTAATAAACTTCCTCTTGACCTACTCCATCTTCCTCTCCTGTTGTACACCGATGACTTGGGTCCTATTCCACAGCAACCACTCTTTTTCCTATCTTGAACTCGCACTTCAGGGTCATTTTCAAGACCTTAAAATCAACATACCAATGATGAATTATGGCTCAACTCCTCAAACAAAAACAATGCTTTTTGGTGGCAGGTAAAAGCTCACTTATCTCCAGACCTCTACATATTCTTGACCTAAATTTCCATCTCCACCTGGACAACACAAAACAACCAACTCTGCTATTTTATGTTCTCCCATTTTTCTTTCCAGACCCTGAAAGAATGCCACATGAAAAGTTATCAATGTTTCAGCTAGACCAGATACAGATTTGCTGTATCCTGGACTGTTTTGTAAGCTTCTGTGCCCCCCCCCACCAAGCCTTTCTAGCTTATCAGTGGGAGTGGTAAGCGGTAGGTAGCATATCGATCGCACGATCCAGGTACAGATTCTTAGTTTTAGCACTTTAATTTGCTTATTCATGCTCAGCACTTGTTCAGAACTTGTTAGTACTAAATAAGCTACAAAATACTACAGCACTCAAACTTTCCTCTTTACCTAGAGGAAAACAGTTTTTGTACTTACTTTCCTTACTCGCTTAGAGAAAAACAGCTCTTATACTCACTTTCCTTTTTTTATTCAGGCATGTCCAAGGGTCAGCTCCCAGTGTTCTCTCCTGTCTATCTGATGAATATGGGCATCTTGAGGCAATGTAGCAATTGCTCATGTACACAGACAACCCTCTCCTCCTACCACCCAACACCACAACCTGTGAGAGATGCACTTATCTAGTCAAACTGGAGGTAAAGCTCACTCCAACCAATACTGAACTTGACGGTCAAGAGACGGTAAACACTTGCGCAACACCACACTCAACACATAGTCCCACTAAACCTACACCACCAAAATCCACACATAGAAAACAAAAAACATTCGCAGAGGCTCTCAATAATAATCTGCTCAAGCAACAGAGACCTCCAAAGCAAAAACACAGGCAACCTCCACCCCCCCAACACAACCCAAATGGCACATAGCCCACAGACTCAGTGTGCCAATAAACCACAGCCCATAAGGCAAACCAAAGTAAAAAACACACTAGCCCTAGGTGACTCTATAGTCAGGCACACTGGATGTCCCACTCATCAGGCTAAACAAGAAGGTTACTGTCAGCTGCCTGTCGGGTGCCAGGATCCACTACATAACCCACACACTCGGATCACTCCACAACAAGTACAAATATGACTCTGTCATTGTCCATGTTGGTGTGAACAACCCCAGATGTACCTCAGTGGACTACATGGAAGAGCACTCAGATCTTGTAGCCCAGGCAGGTATGACCCTAGCCCTGGGTAGCATACTGCCATCGCCCAGAATGATACCGCACAGTACAAGGACAAAATGATTGACTTCAACAATTGGCTAAGCTTCTGCTGCCATTCTAAGGGGATCCAGTATCTGTCTGCCTGGGATGACATGGTAGTCAGACCATGATGCTTTGCCAGAGACCGCCTGCACCTCTCGCCCCTGGGATTCCGGATACTGCCTAAGGCTCTTGCCACCCCTATAGTGCCTTTTTTAGGCAAGGTTCAAATGACAAATTCACCACCGTAACAGGAACAGGCAAGCAAAAACTGAGGGTAATGCTACTCAATAATAGAGGTCTAAATCTCAAAATTTACTCACTCAAGGCACTCCTTAAAATGGAGAACATCGATATCTGTGCAGTGACAGACTTGGTTCAAGGCTCTAGAAAGCACCCCTGCATTACCAGGCTATAACTCATACCAGACTTTTTCGGCCATCTAACCTGGACCAGAACACCAAAGGCGGACGTGTGTCCATATTCATTAAGGATATCCACACCTCTAGGCTAGTTGCGCGGCATAAGGCATCCAAGGTTATCCAAGTGCAACTAAATCTGGGCAAAACAGCAATCCAAATTGTAGCTTGCTACAGATCCCCCACCATGCCCCAGGATTTCCACTCCTCTTTTCTTGATATACTGGAAAATATTAGGGTTCAACCAAACACACTAATGAGCGATTTCAACTATCCCACCATTAATTGGGAAAACTACTCATGTACCAACTCCTTCGCTCAACGCTTTCTGGAATTCATAAATTCCAATGCCCTGGATCAGCTTTATCCACACCCCACCAGGGGCAGCAATATCCTAGACCTAGTCATTACCAACATGAGTGACCAGTGTTCCACACCTGAAGTCAACTCCTCGTTGGTCAGATCCGACCATAAGCTAATCACCCTAGATATCCACATCCCACCCCCACCCACCATTAAGGAAAACATGAAAAAAATGTCTCCTTCTGAAGACAGAAGTGGAAAACTTCATGACATCCATGCAGATGGACAATACGGTTACTACTGATGAATCCTACACAAATGCACTCTATAAGCACTTACAGGAGTGCACGGATCATGCTATCCCAAACAGAACCAAGACGATATCCTGCAAAAAAAAAAAAAAGGAAGCCAATCTGGTGGTTCCCTGACAAACAAACTCTACAACATAAGAAGAAACTGTTGCAAAAGAGTAAAATCCCATGAGTGGAGGAGCTCCCTGGTCAGCCTCAGTAAGAAGCTGAGATCCCTTATAAGATCCTCCAAAGCTAGCTACGAAAAAAAAAATTGCCACCGATTCTAAGGGCAACCACAAAGCATTTTATAGCTATGTCAAGAATCTCAATGGCAACACCCAGATCTGCTCCGAGTTACAGCACAACGGCATGAAAATTACAGAACCAACTGATATTGCCAACATCCAGACAGATAGGTTCAGTGCTAACTTTACCCTCCTCTCACCCCCGAAATGGCCCATATCTATATAGGAAGAATCCATGCAATCACATCTACGCAGGTAAAAGCTGCACTCTCTAAAACCAAAAGCACAGCATCCATGGGACCGGACAACATCCCAACGAACTGGCTCCCCACCTAAGCACCATGTTCAATCTTAGTCTCATGTCAGGCTTTGTGCTCACTGAATGGCACATAGAAACAGTTATCCCACTCCACAAAGGGGGAGACACCACTGATCCTGGGAACTATTGCCCTATCAGCCTGACGAGTCTGGTCTGCTAGGCCATGGAACGCATCATCATGGAACTCAAATCAAAGACATTGGTGACCTCTAAACTCTGGACCCTACCCAGTTCAGGTTTGTGAAAGGCAGATCATGCCTTCTGAACCGGATAGACTTGTTCGAGGCAGTCACATGGCATTATAGCTAAACTCACTAAACTAGGCATAAATCCCTACGTCACAAGATGGGATACCAATGGGCTCACTGACAGAACCCACACTGTCAAAGTTGCAGACTCCAAATCTGACTTCGAGCCAGTGACAAGTGGAGGCCCACAGGGTTCAGTCCTAGGACCTCTCCTGTTTGGTTATCTACTTCTCTGAAGTACACAGAAGGCCTCTGGCTAAAGAAGTTAGCAGATGAATGCAAACTAGGAGCCATAATAGAGTCCCCAAATGATGTGGACATCTTACAGAAGGGCCTCACTGAAACAGATGCCTGGTGTCAGAGGCACGGCCTCAAGCTCAATGCCAAGAGTCCATTGACATCCCCTTTGGTAAAAACTCTGTACACATGAACTACCACATAAAACGGCAGTCTACTTAACGCCAAATGTGTGATAAGAGACCTTGGGAACCAGGTGGACAGTAGATTCTCCTTTGATAAATCACATCACCACAGTAGTCCTATGTGGCATACCATCATAAAAGGATTCTCATCCAGGAGAAAAGAAAGAAAGAGGTCATTGTTCCCCTCTACTCGGCACTCAGACTCATAGGAGTACAGTGCCCCTTCTGGAATGCACCTCACAATACATCTGCAGCTGGAAAGGCCACAAAAGTACGTCATAAAGAGGATTACTGGCCTCAAACAGATGCCCTACACATTGAGTCTCAAAAAACTACAGCTTTAATTTGTAGCATATCACCTAATCCGAGGAGACCTCTGTTTAACCTATAAAGCTATGTTAACCCAGAGCTGCTGAACATGCTACACCTAAAGAAATGCCAATCCCTCCGAGCTATATGCTCTAGGGACCTAAACCTTGTCACCACAATACACAGGACATGCTGGAGGGATAGATTCCTGTCCCAGAGACTTCCTATGCTCTGGAACAAGCTATCCATCTATGTCAAGCAAAGTTCCTCATTAACACTCCAAGTAAAATCTTGATGAGTGGATGGGAAATAGGAAACACAAAAAAACACTAGAGGCCAGCATAAGTAGTTCCACGTCTTTTATTCAAAACTTAATGAAATACTGCAAAAGGACATAATAATGTCCACATACCAACACAAACTAGTTTCGGCTACTGCCTTCTTCAGTGAGAGAAAATAAAGAAATAGTAATAGCAACCAGCAAACCAGTATTTATATATTCTTCACCAATAGAAATAGAAGGTATAAGTCCATACCTTCTGAATAATTCATTAGTTGACAACCAGGCTGCAGAAAACAAACAGTAAACAAAGACATATTTTGGGATGTCCTTGATAGTCATTTGATATTTGGTATATACCATAAATTGTATGCATTAATATGGCAAAAACCATTGGTAAATGAGTAAATGATCCATGTGAGCATACACCATTAAACCATAAGTGAAAATAAAACCAAACAACAATGCTGTATATATTATGATGTTGGTATGTGGACATTATGTCCTTTTGCAGTATTTCATTAAGTTTCGAATAAAAGACGTGGAACTACTTATGGTGGCCTCTAGTGTTTTTTTGGATTGGTTTGGCCGAGCATGCTGTACGTGCGAGGCGTGCTGTTTGGATTTGGTTTGTTGACTCTCGCTGTTGGCGTTTAGTTCCACTTTTGGTAGGAGAGGACTCCTTCCCTGAAATACTATTTCTACTTTACCAGCGTGATACCAGGATTATACCAGCGAATTTTGGAATTATATTCTATTTTTGGAACTACTTATTCAATTGTTGGCTATCTGGGCTTGTGGGTGAATCAACGTAGATGTGCGATTACTGTTTTGCGTGACAAGGAGCGAGTGTTTATGCGGAAATTCAGGTACTGAATATTTTATACAAAACAGGCTTCTTTTAGACATTTGGGGTTGTTCAAGGTTAAACAACAAATTATTTCTACATATTAACAATTGGTTTTGTGGATTACAGCGTTTACGCGTTGGAATTACACTGTGGAGGGCCTATGGTTCATCTGGAAGCACGCCATTAATCTCTATGAGGAACAATATTTTGTCTACTTTTCACTCGGAGCTTGGACTTTAAATATTTTATGGACATTTATATTTCATGGACATTTATATGTCGTTGAGCCTGTCGAGGCATGCTTTTTTAGGCACATTGTCTATGAATGTCATTTTGCATATATACAATATGAGGACAGCAGTTTTGGTTAATTTTTGTTAACTATTGGGAATGATAAGGATGTTGATGCAACTTTGGGTGTACCATTTCTAATTTCATTTTAGACATGATTATGCGTATTTGTTAGTCATCAATGTATCATATTCAGGGACAGCTAACAGGCCTTTATTTAGTGACTTTATACTGTCATTAGGGCACACTAACACATCATAATATTGTGTTTTGAGGGTGTTACAAGCGCTATTCTGATGTTACTATTTTGAACCTACTGTGTTTATTATTTTTGATCATTAATACTGGTTTTTGACTTAGATTTATGAACATATAGTAGGACAATGAATATGTGATCTTTGATAACAACATAACAGTGTATCACCCAAGTCTATTTTGAATAAGTGGTGAAAAGATTTTTTCTTATTGAAGGATCACTAATTTATTAACACTTCTAATAATAGAATAGAACAACGCTAATGCATCCCCAATTGTAGAATGGGTTATAAGTGTTATTGAATGTACAAGTGCCTCATTACTATAATCCGCTTCCCTGAATACTATCATGGAGATAGGAATGTATAGCCATTGTATACATATATTATATTAGTTTATTTAACAATTCTGGTTGGATTTGTCCTATGTATTATTCATAGATACTATTCTACATTTATTGTGTGGTACGGATCGGTTACTTTTTTTGGCCCTGCCTCTGGTCTTTCCATTGAGATTTAATCAGGAACTCTTCATTTGCACTATTGTGATATTGGTTTTTGGACAACTTATACTAAAATTTAATTATGGATTTGGACAAAATATTGGACGGGTTGTGTGCTGATAGGGAAGATATTGGTGTATTTGGATTAGACCAAATCCCAAACAACAACCAAAGTCAACCAAATTGTAACATTTCTGATGGTTGCGAATTGGCGTTTCGAAATTTAGAGAAAGGCCTTAAAGGGCTGAGAGCTAATACATGGCACCTCAGGCTTTTCAGGGCCTATTTGCATAAAAATATGGCCCCCAGAGGCCTTCGTATAAAGTTACGACCAATAGTCAGCAGATCTGAACAGAGGCTGACTGATGAATGGGAACAGGCATTGCAAAATGGCTCTATGATTTTGTTTAAAATCTTAGCCTCTTATTATGAGAGGATCATTGACTTATGTGTATCCGAAGTCAAGGATTTGAGTACTGAGAGTAAAAAATTCCAGTCCAGCACCAATTATCATGACTGACTTGATAGGTTGTCCAAAGAACTAACCACATATGACAAAATGATAAGGGATAGGAAAGTTAAAAAATTCAACAGGGATGTCATGGACTACAATAAGGGACACCCACTCCAAATACAGAGGACTGTGAGATTTCAGGACTCAGTCCAAGGAACGACCAGGGGCAGGACCAGAGAGACCAAGGTCCATACTTAAACATAGGGACAAATCTTATACCAGTACATCAGGGGAGGAGTCCTCATATACAGACAGTGAGGGTGGAACATTGGTTAACTCACCACTAAAGAAAAAAATGAATACCAGTATCCCTTTAGGAGAGGTAGGAAATATAGAGGGGGGAGGAAACATGCCAATCGAAATAGGAACAGAATCAATGACAGGACTGATTCAGTCCTTACTGAAACAGTAACAACGACATTTGATAATGTTCTTAATTTATCAGATTCTGTACTGACTGATGACCAATACAAAATACTTAATAAAGGATTGGGTTTTGTACCTAGTTTTTTCTCTGATCAATATCAAATTGCATTGGATGTGTTGGATTATTGTCGACGACTTAACCTCAAAATATTTTTTTCAGAACAGGATATATCAAATACTCAAAGATCTGCTGGATTTACATTTCATAAATCTACTTTTCAACCACCCATGAACAAAAATGTTGCCATCTTTCAACAGGCAGTACTCAAGGATTTACGATTCCCCCATTTGGAATGTCACATTTCACAAGATTATATCAACTCATCTGAGAAGAGGGCACTTACTGAACTTAGGCAAAATCACAACATTGCTATACTCCCATCTGACAAGGGAGGAGCTGTGGTGATTTTAAATATGGATTATTACGTCCATGAGGGACTCAGACAACTATCTGACTCCAAATGTTACATGTACATGGGTATCGATCCTACACATCGATTTAAAAAGGAGAATGATGCATTTCTTGACTCAGCAGTGGAAGAAGGTATTATTCCCATTAAAACAGCACACCACCTCAAAGTTAAGGATCCATCCAAGCAAATTCTGTATTTACTCCCAAAGATACATAAATCTATTACTCACCCTCCAGGTAGGCCTATTGTATCGGGTAATGGTTCACTCACAGAACCATTATCGGTATTCTTAACCCAACATCTTAAACCACTCCTGGGACATGTAAGGGCAAGAAAACAGGATACAACAGAATTTTTGAAAATTATTGAAGACACACAACTTCAGCCAGAATGGCTGATGTGCACACTTGATGTTAAGTCCTTGTACATAAGCATACCACACTGGGCAGGGTTGCAGGCACTAAAACACTGGTTGAACAAGGTTGAACTGTATCCACCGGGATTCAACACATTGCTCATCTGTATGTCAGAGCATGTGCTTAGCAAAAATGTTTTTTATTTTCAAGGGGAGTGCTACTGGCAACTTCAAGGTACGGCCATGGGGGCCTCTTTTGCCCCCATA
Organism: Protopterus annectens; assembly: GCF_019279795.1. Taxonomy (NCBI): domain Eukaryota; kingdom Metazoa; phylum Chordata; order Ceratodontiformes; family Protopteridae; genus Protopterus; species Protopterus annectens. The sequence goes on from NC_056725.1 coordinate 1,236,811,083, forward strand.
TATGCAGATCTTTTCATGGCCTATCTTGAGGAATGCCTTATCTATAATCCCCTGCATAACATTTATTTGGTGGAAATAGATATCTGGCGGAGATATCTTGATGATTGTTGGATGGTGTGGTGTGCAGATTCAACATATCTTATTGAATTTGTGGAATATCTTAACAGCAATATATGGGGTATTGAGTTCTCTATCACCTCTCATACTGATCAAATTGACTTTTTGGATGTTACCGTGTATCGGAATGAGGACCATACCCGAAGTACTAAGATTCATCGGAAATATCCACAATTCAATTCATTACTTCATGCATCTAGTATGCATCCACGCCACACCATCCGCAATATCCCAAAATCCCAATATTTGAGAATTAAACGGATCAATTCTTCAAATACTGATTATGAAAATGCCAAAGTACATCTGAAAAATAGATTTTTGGACAGGGGATATTGCATCTTCGAAATTGCATCTGCCAGTGCATGGACAGATAAACAAGACAGGAAAACCTTGCTGGAATACAAGGACCACGCAGACAACCCAAAGGATGACACTATCAGGTTCATTACCACCTTTGGTAGGAACCACCAGGTGGTTAGGAATGTTCTGAATGACAATTGGAACATTTTGTTAGCTAATTACTACCTTCGTAGTATCCTGGGTAACCAATGTCAACCATCATATAGGAGAGGCAAAACCTTGGGTTCATTATTTTCACATTACAAACAGAGAGTGAGTGGAGGGGCAAAATACAAACAATTGACCATAATAGGGGATGAACTTTTGGGAAATTTCCCTTGTGGCCACTGCACTTCGTGTAGTCAGGTGAACAAGCTTAAACAATTTACCAGTTCTAACACAAGCAAAGTTTATGATGTCAGGATATTTGGTAATTGATCAAGCAGCTGGGTTATATACCTGGCAACATGTCAGTGTTCTGCTTTCTATGTGGGCAAAACTTCGCGATCACTAAGAATAAGAATAGGGGAACATCGGAGTGACATTCATAATATGAAACTGATGAATGCTTTATATCAACATACTATTAAACACCCTACGGCAAAATTCATGTTTACAGTTATTGATAAAATTACAGGCAACAGGCACAATCAACAAGGATGGCAAAGTATACTCAGCCATAAAGAAAAGTATTGGATTATACATCTCGGAGCCCTATTTCCACCAGGTCTCAATGACCATTTATGATGAGTATATTTCTTTATTCAATTATTATAGGACTACAGAATTCTAACAGTGTTGATTTAGCAAATAATGTATATACTATCATAATATATACAGCATTGTTGTTTGGTTTTATTTTCACTTATGGTTTAATGGTGTATGCTCACATGGATAATTTACTCATTTACCAATGGTTTTTGCCATATTAAATGCATACAATTTATGGTATATACCAAATTTCAAATAACTATCAAGGACATCCCAAAATTACTGTTTGTTTTCTGCAGCCTGGTTGTCAACTAATGAATTATTCAGAAGGTATGGACTATACCTTCTATTTCTATTGGCTGGGTGAAGAATATATAAAGAATACTGGTTTGCTGGTTGCTATTACTATTTCTTTATTTTCTCTCACTGAAGAAGGCAGTAGCCGAAACTAGTTTGAGTGTTGGTATGTGGACATTATTATGTCCTTTTGCAGTATTTCATTAAGTTTCAAATAAAAGACGTGGAACTACTTATGCTGGCCTCTAGTGTTTTTTTGGATTGGTTTGGCCGAGCATGCTGTACGTGCGAGGCGTGCTGTTTGAAATAGGAAACACACCCCTGGGACCACTTCTGTGGCTTTGCTCGACAGGGGCACAGGAAATTAACTTTCTTGGGTGGCGTAAGCCAGGGAAACCTCGTTAGCTAGGCTTACCTATTCCCTTGGGCTGATAGCCTACTACCTACCTATGAACCTATGAGAATATGGTAGGCCTCTGATGCAGCCTTTAAAAGACTTGCACCCACCATTCAAACCATGTTAAATGGCATACGCAAATTTCTCTCTTCCAAGAAGATATGACCACCAATAAAAAACACGGAAAATAGGCAAAATTGCTACCTAGGAAACATGCAGTCTTCCTATTCACCTCTCAGCTGTTTAATTTATCAAAAATGAACACCCCAACTAGTCTGCAGTCATTTCAAACACCAACATACAGCCAATTATTCACCAATCAAGTCTTCCAAATGCCATAGCTACGTTTCAGTATGCAAACCAAGCTTTTTCAGTCCATGGTTCCAAACTTTTGAGACTCGCCCTCTTATTTTGTTAATAATCATTCCTCATAACCTATTTTTGGATCAGAACAATGTCATACATCTATTGCGTTTACCTCAGGTCCAAGACTGAAATAGGTCCAACGGGATCAGTGATGTACCCTGATTAACAAATTCAAAATAAAAACACAGTCCCACTACTCTCTAGTGCGCTCTATGCAGCAACTTTCATCTATACCATAAAGCTGTTGAGAGGTAAACATGTTAAATCCTAGCTGCAGAGCTTCTCCTTTACTGGCCCCATCAGGCATGCTCTCAGCAGTATACAAATTTTTATTTGAAATGCCTCTTGAAAGTACAGCACTTGTGGAAGGTAAATTAAACACCGGAGACACTGTTAAACATGCAAAGACCAGCTTCCCAGCCAGCCCAAACCTGGATTCCTTGGGGGGGGGGGGGTGCGTGAGGAAGCCACCAAGACAACTGAGCAAATATGACAATCAACCTCTACATGTTCAGCCTATTCATCACAAAAAACAACAGCAAGGAACATTCGACAATGTGTCCAACATTTCTGAACTGACCTTGCAAATAAGAAGCCGAAGCAGCAGTGTCACAGAGCAAGTGCTCTACTAAAAACACCAAGCAACACATACCAGGGTGAGGAACTAATGGGGAGTCTACCCATGTGCAAATGTAGCTGGCAAAGCAGCATGGAGAACAATGGTCTCATACACAACATATTTCAGAACAGGATGGTAAAGCAATTAAGCAACGGAGCCTGCATAGTCACAAAATAACTTGCAAGACTAAATATAGCAAGGTTAAAAATAATGCTGGCAAACATCAGAATACAAATTAAGCAGATGCAACTACAAGACCTTCATAATTCAGTAAGCAGTACAGACTCCTGCCCAAGTGGTTACTTCTGAAGTCTTGGAGACACAGGTTAACACTGAAAAATAGTTATTGGCATCAGTCAAGTCTCACAGCAGACCTTACAGTCAAAAGGCAAGGAGCGCACAAATCTTAAAAAATCAGAAAGAATTCTGAGTGATAACGTGGAATAAAATGGCCTTTATCTACACAGGGGAGAACTAGACCTGTAATTAACTGAACAGAAAACTTCAGAACATTTCTTAAAAAGAAGAATGAAATACTAAAAATCCTGCCAAAATAATAAAGTACCTCAAAAACTTACAAAATGATCAAGTAGTCTGTTAAAACTTTAACACTCTCCTAAATCCTTCAATAAAAAACTGTAGCAGTAAATTATAGCAATGAATTATGGGAAAGTGTAGAGATAACAATTAAGGGAAGTATCACATGCCAAAAATAATAACTTGAAGTCAGAAACTCCAGTCTTTCATAAATGGACCTGTCTGTAGATAGTGTCATTTTAAAATCACAGATGTGATTCCTCTTAAAAAGGATGTCATTTTAAAATCACTGATGTGATTCCTCTTATTTCATTCAACAGAAAACAACAAATGCAACTACGTGTTTATTTATAAACTAATACAAAATGTTTTACTGATAGCATTTTGTGTGTACGGTTTTGCTATCACTATTTATACTGTGTTTGCTGTTACCCTGGTTCAGGAAATATCAGATGGCACACTTTCCCTATAAACATTTCAGGGAAAGTTTTTCTATGGAAGATGAATGTGAACAACCAAACGATAAAAGCTTTATTCTTATTTTATTTAGCCTTTTGTTGGCCGGGTTAGTCACAATAGGCTACAGGCCTCTTTTCAAGGAAGGCCCAAGGCAGTATTTATGCTACTGGGGGAAATCAGGAAACTTGCCCTATTTATTATTTTCAACAGGTTCACTAGGATTTATTTTCAACAGGTTCACTAGGATTTTTTTTTTCCCTACATCCACCACAGCTATCTAAGAAGATGGGACCTCGTTTTAACATCTCATATGAAGGACAACACACTCAGTGTAGCATAAGGCAGGTGATGCATCTCCTGTCAGCAATCGGCATACATGGTATGGAAAGAGAAACCCACAGCCTTCTGCATCCAAAGGCAAGGTTGCACCACTGACACTAACTGCAAATGAAACACAGGTTCAAAAGATTTAGGACCTCACACATGAAAATGGATCACAGCAAACAGCTGAAAAAGTAAATCATGTAGATCTCCCCAGTGATGTCACTACCTATCCATACTTTGTAATTATGTAGGTAATTCATGTGGTGGCATTCCTGAAATTGAAAATTAATGATTTTTTGCATGCAAATACCAGAAGGTATCAAATTATGCCAGGGTTTCAATTTAAGACATTCTTTCCTCCAACTTTGCTAGCTGAAATAGCCAAGATGCCATGTGGAATACTGAACAAAAGCCCACCTAGTTACTAGTCAGAACCATTCGCTGGTTAAAACTGCTACACAGTACTTGAAGGGTACTCGCACAACAGTTGAATAATGCTACAAACATCTTACTCAGAACTTGCATCAACGGGTAAGGATTTAAAAACACAGTATATTTACTTGTAGTTCTAACCCAGAGTGAAGTAGCAGCAGAAGCACAGTTGGTTTAAAGCTGGGATAAGTAACATTTGCTTGAACAACATGCTCTCAGCAATACACTATTGATAATACACACGTATTCATAACTTGGAAACGGAACCGCCTTTTTTTTTTTTTTTTTTTTTTTTTTATAAACAGACATCAACACTAAGCTCAACAAAAGTTGCCTTCCACTAGAATACCTATTAACCAGAATCATAGTAAGTGCAGGAATTCATAAAGGAGGTAAACACACAATGGCTTCACAGCTGTCCTTCAAGAAAGCAAGAGTGGCTTACTTACCAGGATCTTGCTGATGCTGGAATGTCTGCATCCACTGCTGCTGGCTCAAAGGCCACTGCTGCCAAGACTGCCCACTTTGATCCCACATCTTTGCTCCTGCTCTCAGTGGAAAACTGGCTCTGCTTCATACAATAAAAATTGGTTACCTTTTTCTAATATGCAGTATTAATTACAACCTCATGACTTTGTTTAAAAGTCGCTGCAAAGTACAATGTTGAAAATCACAATATTTCCCCCAGCAACTTCTTCAATGAGGGCAAATCCAACAGACTTGGTCATAAATTAAGCCAGTATTCATTAAATTTTCAAGTTTACAATGCACATCTGTCAAACACACAGATTAAGCCATTCTGATTTTTTTTTCTATTAACATCTTTTTTCATCACGCATACAAAGTTCACAAAGGTGAGAATTCTTTCTTAAAATTACAACAAATTCTCTACCATTCAACTAATGTCAGACTATGTTAATGCTACAGCCAGTTACAGCAGTACTACATTTAGAATTTTGTCTGAATTGTAACATTGATTGGTCAAAGTAAAGAGCAACATAAATCATCACCTCTTGCAAATTATCTCTAGTTACATTTCCAGATGCCGTAGAAAGGCTGCCTTTCTGCAGAACATACACAGCCGAAGTTCAGTTACAACAGCTGGCCAAACTGACAGTCACTCTCCAAGCATATAAACTATTATCAAGTCAAAATAAAGGCAGTGATTAAACAGCAGTAGCAGCAGAATGCAATGCAACGCAATGCTGGTGAACTAACCATGGAGTACTTTGCCACAACGGAGGCCAGACTAACAGAGCTTCCGCAATAGGACAGTGCAGGGAAGTCTCTTTGCCCCAATTACTCTACAAAAGCTTTGCCATATTTCAAATGAAAGTAGAACTGTTAAAAATGGGGAGAATTCCAAGTTAAATCACAAGAAGTCCAAAAACAATATAAAAATGACAGCAAATATTAAAAAGCATACCATTTAGTAAGTGATAAATAAATACTCTGATGGATTAGTTATGGCTCCAATTTTAATTCCAAAGGCACCATTCTCATGCTTTTTTTTTTTTTTTTGTAAGGCTGGACATGACCTTTTAACATGCAACACAATTTAGAAAGGTATGAAGACTTAACCAGCTCCACTGACAATTAAGCATGTAAAATAAGACAAGTACTAAAGGACAAAAAAAATGGGCGGACAAAATTTACGAGGAATTACCAAAACAGGGATGGAGTCCAGTCCTGGAACAAACTGGACAGTTGTGTACACTTACAACAACAGAACTCTGAGAAGAGTTTTAAACCACCTAGAACATGTAAAAGCAATGAATTTTTTCTTGTGATGTCCCAATGAAGATGCTGCATACACACAAAGGTTGGTACAAAGTTTCCTTATATACCTTGCAATACACTGTGCTCACTAGCTCTTTTCTGCATTACTTTAATATCTTGTTAATTGAGCAACATATTCTCAGCATTCCTTGACCACTGACCCCTGCCAAGTCTATATCGGACTTAGTAAATCACCCAGTATCACAATACAAGTGAAAATATGCCATACATTTTTATGTAAAAAGGGAAGGGAAGTCATAGTCTCCCTATACTCATCACTCATCAGACCAATGATCGAGTACAATGCCCCATTCGGAATGTATCTGACCCGACACTTGCAGCAGCTGGAGAGGCCACAAAAGTTCCTCACCAAAAGGATAAAGGGTCTCAAAAATCTGTCTTATGCTGCCCGACTGAAAGAACTCCAGTTATATTCAGTTGCTTACCGCTTGCTCAGAGGTGACCTATGCCTGACATACAAGGCCATGTCAAACCCAGGTTTGATGAACATGCTTCATCTCAAAAAATCTAGATCCCTCAGAGCCACAAGGGCGGGAGACTTAAACCTCAACACGGTTATTAATAGGACGTGATGGAGGGATAGATTCATCACCCAAAGACTCCCTATGCTGTGGAACAAAATCCCGGTTTATGTGAGGCAGAGCACCTCGCTGGCCTTGTTCAAGAGGAATCTTGACCAATGGATGGGAGATCACAGATACACCCCAGGGGTTACCTCAGTGTCACTGCTCGACAGAGGCACAGCAAAATAATGGGCATAGTTTCTCCAAACTAAAGGGGTGGCGTAAGCCACAAAACTATGGGCTAGGCTTATAAATGCCCTCGGGCAGATAGCCTAGTATGAACCTATGAACCTAAGATTTTAAATATGCAATCTAACACACTTGAGTAGCTGAAGAAGTAACCACTTCAGTTTTAAACATGATCATAGAACAGTAAACATTTTTTTGCCAGTTCAGCTTCTTAGCTATCATACCATGAACAAAACAGTAATTTTAGAGGGTATGTATTGGAAAAAAAAGCGACTGACGCGGTGGTTTTGTTTTCAGCAGGCATTACCTGTACATCAATACCCTGTTGGAGAGATATTTGTCACCAAGAGACAAACTGAAGTAAAACTGGGAAACATGCTCTAAACAATGTTAGTATACTAACCCAGCAACAAAACTTGAAATAATAGGTGCTTAGCAAAAAGCAAAAAGATATACACGTACACACAAAAAGTAAGAAATAACCATCCTCAGATTAAGGCACCTATACTTGTATCTTACAAAGAAATACATTTAGCATTCACTCGGTGGTACTACTTAACTGCTTAGCACGAATCAAACAGAGCTGCATAAATACAACAAAAAGAAATGGGAGGCCTCAACTATATCTTAACAGTAAAATTTTGATTTAAGGTCAATCTATATTACGTAGTCTCCCAACCCTAACATTCAAAAATCTACAGACAAAGCAAAACAAGATTATTGGACACAAAATATTACATAACAGAAGTTATGTACTTACCATAACATGGCATTTTTGTTGTCCAATTTCATTATGCATCACTACTGGGTCTATGGATCAGACTTGGTCATTTCTCCAGACTTATGATCACAGCCTCAAGCTCCTCCCTTTCCCATAATGCCCCACTCCTTCTCTAACCCCTCAGGTAGAGTTTGCTGCCCTCTTAAAGGTGATTTAGATTTACACTAGTAGAGACCAAAAGAAAGCGTCCACACTGGAGCTCAAACTAGGAACCTATGGGTTCCCATATCCTCTCTACTGCTCTCAGCTGATTTAGGTTGGGGGAAGGCAGGTGGGATGTGATGCATAATGAAAATGGACAACACAGATGCAAGTTATGGTAAGTATAGAACTTCTAATCTGATGTTGTCCATTTCATTATGCCTCACTACTTGGTCAGAGTCCCCAGCTAAGTAAACCCTAGGTGGCCCTCAAAGAAGGACATGCCCGAGCACTGAGGAGCCAAAGGATGCTTCATATCAAGAAATAATGTCCAACTTATAGTGAGAGACACAAACATATGAGATTTGGGCCAAGTTGCTGCTTCACAAATTTCACCAACATGGGCTCTTGCCAAGAAAGCAGACTAGGTACACATGGACCTGGTGGAATGAGCTCTAACAGGACAGGGAAGTTGCATGCCAAGCTGGGAACTGACCGTAGAAATAATCAGTAATCCACCTGGCTAAGGTAATTTTGGATGCAGCCTGACCTATTTGGTGAGAAAGACATGAACAACTGCTTAGATTTCCTATGTGGTTTTATTCTATGTAGATAGAAGCACAACTGTCTATGCAGATCTGGCGAATGCAGCATATATTCGCCCTTATTGGGTTAATTTGGGAAGAATACAGGCAGGTGAATGGTCTGGTTAATATTTTTCTCTGTGGAAACCTTCTGTATGAAGGGTGTGTTCGTTCTGAGGATACTCAATCCTTCAAGAAGGTAATGTAAGGTGGCTAGGAAGACAAAGCTTGTAATTAAGACAGACTTCTTGCTGAAGTAATGGTGGATGAGGAGTGAAGGTTCTGCCAAGAAGAGTTGGTCTGAAAGCATCCACCATTGCAGACTATGCCTGCAAATCGGAGTTAGCCTGATGGGGGTTGACAAAGAAGCATACAGACTAGACCACTGGACTGCTAGGGTGCACTCGAGAACTCGCATGAAGAATTTTGCTAAAGGAACCAGAAGTATGGCAGCTGACATGGACACTAGGGCCATGAGCTGGCAGTTTTGGGGTATATGCTAACAGCTGTACCTGCTGTCTCAATGACCTTATTCTCTGTGGAGGTAGAGCAGCTATGTGTGTGCTTGTATTCAATTGCATCCCAATAAACTCTGTGTCCTGTACAGGAATAATTTTTGACTTTGCCAAATTCACTGCGATTCCCAGGCAAATGAAAAGTTGTAGCACAACCTGAATTGCTCAAAATAGTTGATGCTTTGTAGGTACCATTGAAGCCAACCATCTAGGTATGGAAACACCTGGAATCCTTGCAGTTGAAGGTGGGTTGCAACCACTGCCAAGCATTTGAACACCCAGGTTGCGAGACCAAAGGACAGTGCTCGGAATTGGCAAGGATTGGCTCCCAGCCAGAAACTCAAATGTCTCCTGGAACACTTCTCTATTTTGACACGATTGTACACATCCTGGAGATCTACACAGCACATCCTATCGTCCTTGTGTAGAAGTGGCAGAATGGACTGTATAGTAACCATGCAGAACTTAAGACTTCCTTACAAACAAGGACCAGACAACTTTTAGTGCTTCTTCGGTAAAGAAGACGTGGACCCTGAGGCAGCTGAGGAGACGCACTTTTTAGCAGTGGGAGTTTGAGTTGAGCTCCAGAGGTTGGCAAGAGATGTCTCAAAATCAACTTACTGCACCGATAAGCAAGGGCTCAGGGACTGAAGGCCAAGCAGAGGTCACATTCAACCTCCAATTGCCCTGGCCGAAGGCGATATACGCACCTCTTGTGAGCATCCAATTATGGAATCTTGTGCCCACAAGAGGCACCCCTTTTGAAACCCATAGGTTTATCGGATATACTGGAGAGTTAGTATAAACAAGTGTATACAC
>NC_056725.1:1236826072-1236884426 GCF_019279795.1 Protopterus annectens
CTAACTACAGTCGTCACATGGTAAACAAAGAAACGAGAGCCATCAACAACGGTGCCTAAGGCCTCTAATCATTTGACAGCAAGGTATTAATGCAGTAGGTTGAAGCAATTTGCTGTTTCCAAAAAGGTATACCACCACATTTCTTAGCCTTTAAGTTTAAAACTTTTTTTCAGTGCATCAGGTGTTCATTGATGGGGTTGGGAGAGTGGCTTAATGGTTAAGGTATTTGCCTTACAAACTCAAGGTGCAGGGTTTGAGTCTCAAGGGATAATTGGCTAGGCTTAAAATGGCTCACAAGGGCAGTTAGCCTAGTACTAACCTATGAACCTATGATCTTCATTTCCAAGGTTATAGGTTTCTTGGTTTGACTTTACTACATCCAGCTTAAAGTCATCAGCAAATCTGGTTAAAATATATATATATATATATATATATATATATATATATATATATATATATATATATATATATAAAAAAAAAACTCTTGTTTTCCTGCCTTACTGAACTAGAGTAGTCCAGTTTCAGAGTTGCTGATCCCTGGGCTTTGTTTTTAGTTCCTGTTACTGATTCATTGCCTTATTAGGGAGGAGGGAAGTTTCTTTGCTTACCAGTGGGAGTGGGAAGCACTGAGCAGCCTTTCTGTCCGATTTGGTGAAGTTTCAGCCAGAAACTAGTAGTCCATTGGTTGTTTTGGGCCAATTCCTAGCTCCTTTCAGCCCCCTGCTATAAAACACGCTAAACACGCGTTTTCCAGCTTGTACCAACTCAGCACAGATCCTCGTGGTGGCCTGCAGGGTGATCCAAGCAGCAGAGAGCTAAAAGAGTGACTTTCTACCAGATATAAGTATTTTTTGTGGCTTTCCCACTGTTATTTAAGCTAGCAACTGCATTTCGCCTGTTTTATTGCTACTTTAAGTGATTTCTGCATTTTACACTGTTTATTGCACTTTAAGTTACTAATTGTTGCAAATTGTTTCTGTAGGCTACACACTAAAGTGCGCTAGCCGATTTACAGCAATTACTGTCTGTTTTTTTCCTTGTCTCTGTAATAAAACAAAAAAAATCTCTTGTTTTCCCGCCTTACTGAACTAGAGTAGTCCAGTTTCAGAGTTGCTGATCCCTGGGCTTTGTTTTAGTTCCTGTTACTGATCCATTGCCTTATTAGGAAGGAGGGAAGTTTCTTTGCTTACCAGTGGGAGTGGGAAGCACTGAGCGGCCTTTTTGTCTGATTTGGTGAAGTTTCAGCCAGAAACTAGTAGTCCATTGGTCGTTTTGGGCCAATTCCTAGCTCCCTTCAGCCCCCTGCTATAAAACACGCTAACGCTGTACGCGATTTAGCTGAGTTACCACTGTTGCACACAAGAGCAGCGGTTAAACAAGGTTAAACTATTTGGGCCATCTAAATTCCACTCTTCCAATTTTCCCTTAAAACTACCTTCCTCGAGCTGTACTGCTGATCTAACCAGCATATCCTATAACTGAAAAGTTCATCTCTACTTGATTCCCAAGTAGACTATTCTCTATCTGTAAAGCCTAGCACTTACTCCTACAGTACTTGCACCTTGATAAAGCACTCTTATTATAGATAGTACCCCACCAGCCTAAAACCCACTTCCCGGAGTCCTTTGAAAGTCTCTTTATCTACTACTTCTAGTATGTCGAGGGATCAGTTGCTAGTGTCCTCTCCAGCTCAACTGGTGAACCTGGGAATATTGAGGCAATGTTACAACTGCCTCATGTACACAGACAATCCTCTCCTTCTCCCACAAAACACAAATACATGCGAGAGATGCAACTATACGGCCAAACTGGAGGCTGAGCTCTCTCAACATAGGACTGGCAAGACCAGACAGGAGGAGAAGGTAACCACACACAATACATACCCAGTCACACATGGTACCATCACAACTTCAAATCATACACATACTCACACAAAGACATACTGGAGGCTCTGATCAAAATTTACCAAAACAGCAGAGGCCACCAAAGCAGACACCCAAACAACTACCACCTCACGACCCAACACATGCAACACATAGACCACACAGTCAGAGTGTCAAACAGTCACAGCCCTTAAGGCCAAACAAAATGCCAGACACACTTGTCATTGGTGATTCCATAGTCAGACACACTGACGTCCGCTCACCAGACTGAGTAAAGAGAAGGTCACAGTAAGCTGCCTGTCAGGCGCTAGAATCCGCCACATAACGCAAGCACTCAGGTCTCTCAACAGCAGGTACAAGTACGACTCAGTCATTGTCCACGCTGGTGTCAACGACCTGAGACGTACCTCCTTGGACTACATGAAAAGGGACATCGAGGAGCTCTCTGATTATGTAGCCCAGGCAGGTATGACCCTGACCTTGAGCAGTATCCTACCTTCACCTAGAATGATGCCACAATACAGTGATAAGATGATCAGCTTTAATAATTGGCTTAAATTCTGGTGTCATTCAAAGGGGATCCAATGTCTGTCTGCCTGGGATGACATGCTGGACAAGCCACGCTGTTTCGCAAGGGACGGCTTGCACCTGTCACCCCTGGGCTTCCGGATATTGGCAAAGGCTCTTGCCACCCCCATAGTGCCTTTTTTAGGCAAGGCTCAAATTCTAAACCTACCACCCTAGAACACCAAAAAGGAAAAAAACTAAGGGTAATGCTGCTCAATGCCAGAAGTCTCAATCTCAAGATGCACGCACTCGAGGCCCTTCTCAATATGGAGAACATCGATGTCTGTGCTGTGACAGAAACCTGGTTCAAGGCTCCTGAGAGCACCCCAGCACTAACAGGTTTCACCTCATATCATGCGTTCGCCCCAAAATCCGGACAACACCAAGAAAGGAGGGGTGTCCATATTCATAAAGGACACCCACACCTCAAGGTTGGTGGCAACGCATGATGCATCGGAGACCATCCAGGTGCAATTAACCATAGGCAAGACTGCTCTGCAATTTGTAGCATGTTACAGGCCACCCTCTCAAACTCAGGAACCTCACATGGCCTTCCTGAAAACATTGGAGGGATAAATGTATCTCCAAACACCATCATACTAGGTGACTTTAACTACCCTAATATAGACTGGGAACACTACTCAAGCCCGAACACTCTAACCCAAAGATTCCTGGAGTTCATAAACTCAAATGCCATGGAACAACTAGTCACCATCCCCACAAGAGGAGAAAACATACTTGATCTCATCATCACGAACATGGGATCAAAATGTTCAACACCGAAGTATACCCCTCACTGGTGAGATCAGATCATAAACTAATCTCGCTGGAGGTCCTCATCCGCCCCACCTGAAACAAAAAGACCACAGTGAAAAACTTCTCAAAAGCCGATTTCACACTTCTAAAACTAGTGTGGTCTCCTTTAAGGCCCCTGAGCCAGTGGTAAACATTACTCAAACCGCTGAATCACTTACAAATGCCTTCTACCAGCACCTACAGGACTGCATGGATCAGGCAATCCCAAACAAAACTAAGACTCTCTGTACCAAAGGCAAGCGTCCAGTCTGGTGGACCCCAGCCATAAACAAGCTCTACAACAAAAGGAGGAAGCTACTACAAGATAGAGCAAAATCCTTGAAAGGTAAGACACCTTTGATCATTATAAGTAAAAACTAAGAGCTCTCATAAAATCATCCAAGGCAAATTTTGAGAGAAAAATCGCCAAGGACTCTAAAGAGAATCATAAGGCCTTCTTTAGCTATGTTAGAAACCTAGGAGGAAACTCCCAGATATGCTCAGAATTAGTTCAAAATGATGTGAAAATTACTGAACCTACACACATTGCCAACATACTGGCTGACAGGTTCAGTGCAAACTTCTCCCCTCCCCCAAAAGGAGAGATATCTATTCCAGAGGATTGTAGCCCCCAAACATCTCCAACGCCCAGGTGAGAACTGCCCTCACTAAGGCAAAGAACACAGCATCCATGGGACCGGATGGTGTCCCCGGCTGTGTGCTTCATGAACTCAATGAGGAATTAAACCCAGAGTTAGGACAGCTGTTTAATCTTAGCCTCACCTCAGGATACGTAGGCAAGGAGTGGCGCCGCGACTGTGGTCCCACTTCATAAGGGCGGTGCCTCCACAGACCCTGGAAATTACCGCCCCATTAGCTTGACAAGCCTTATCTGCAAAGCCATGGAGAGGATCATAATGGAACTCATAAATAAAGACATAGGAACTTGCAGACTTTGGATCCAACTCAGTTTGGCTTTGTCAAAGGCAGATCCTGCCTCTTAAACTTGGTTGACTTTTTCGAGACAGTCACCAAGGCCATTGATGAGGGAAAGGCAGTCCATACAGCCTACCTCGACCTGGCAAAGGCCTTCGACACAATACCCCACTCAGGTATCATCGAAAAACTCATCAGCTTGAATGTAAACCCATACATCACAAGATGGGTTGCAAACTGGCTAAGTGACAGAACCCACAGGGTCAGAGTTGCTGGAGCCATGTCAGACTCAAAGCCTGTCACAAGTGGTGTCCCACAGGGCTCAGTCCTGGGTCCACTCTTGTTCGGCATCTACTTTTCTGAAGTACAAGCAAACACAGGAGGGTTATGGCTGACAAAGTTTGCAGATGACTGCAAACTGGCCATAGTCGAAAACACATCTGACACAGATATCCTCCAGAAGGGCCTCACAGAAATGGATAACTGGTGCCAGAGCCATGGCCTGAAGTTAAACGCCAAAAATGCATAGTCATACCCTTTGGGAAAAACAAGGCTACCCCTAGCTACCATATAGGTGGCAATCCACTGAGCACAGAAAAGTCACGAGAGATCTGGGGACCCAGGTTGACAGAAGACCTTCGTTTGAGACTCATGTTGGAAAAGTAGTTAGGAAAAGCTACTAAAACACCCACCTGATCATGAAGGGATTCACATCTAGATCAAGGGAGGTCATCGTCCCCTGTACTCATCACTTATTAGACCTATGATTGAGTACAATGCCCGTTCGAATGTATCTGACCAGACACCTGCTGCAGCTTGAAAGGCCCCAAAAGTTCCTCACCAAAAGGATAAAGGGTCTCAAAAATATGTCTTATGCTGCCCGACTGAAAGAACTCCAGCTCTATTCAGTCTCATACCGCTTGCTCAGAGGTGACCTGTGCCTGACATATAAGGCCATGTCAAACCCAGATTTGATGAATATGCTTCACCTCAAAAATCTAGATCCCTCAGAACCACAAGGGCGGAGACTTAAACCTTGACACGGTTATAAATAGAACGTGCTGGAGGGACAGATTCATCACCCAGAGACTCCCTATGCTGTGGAACAAAATCCCGGTACATGTGAGGCAGAGCACCTCTCTGGTCTTGTTCAAGAGGAATCTTGACCAATGGATGGGAGATTGCAGATATACCCCAGGGATTACTTCAGCGTCACTGCTTGACAGAGGCACAGCAAAATGATAGGCATAGTTTTTATTCAAACTAAAGGGGTGGCGAAAGCCACATAACTATGGGCTAGGCTTATAAATGCCCTTGGGCAGATAGCCTAGTATGAACCTATGAACCTATGAACCTATATATATATATATCTCTACACACACACACATATACATACATATATACATATATATATATATATATATATATATATATATATATATATATATATATATATATATATATATATACACACATATATATATATATATATATATATATATATATATATATATATATATATATATATATATATATATATATATATATATATATATATATATAGAGATATACACATATATATATATATATATATATATATACACATATATACATACATACACACATATTATAGATATATATACACACACATTTATATATATATATATATATATATATATATATATATATATATAAAATTAAAAAATAAATAAATAATAAATATAAGCAAATCCAGTTGCATATAAATCAGTGTCACCTGTCTGGATATCATAAAAATGAATGCCTAACAGGAGGGGACCTAAAACAGATATTGAGGAGGCACCACCGGTCAACTCCCCGACTGAGAACTCACCAATTGTGGCAAAAACGTTTATCATGTCCTTGGGCCAGTTTACTACTCATCTTACCCAAATCCAGGTCAACATTTAAATCTCAAAGGTCACTTAAAATTCCATCATGTTGTATAATGTCAAATGCTTACACTAAATCAAGATGGACAGAAATTTTATAAGCTTTAGAAAGCCTACCCCAACCTTAAAAATTAGGTTGAGCCTAATCAGATTTTTTCTGGTTATGATTTAGGAGGATGGTAATGATGCACTCCATGGCTTTGCATGTAAACACTCAAGGTTGATTATCTGTGGTCAGTAGTTCCCAAGGTACGTAGTGGGCCCACCCCATCAAAGGGGCATTAGGATTCAGGAACATAGGCGTAGGTGTAAACAATGCAAGGATGGGATGAGTGAGTGCATGATTGACCAGGTTTATTAGAAAATCTGGTATATTGAAAGGGCCCATGAAAGCAGCTTTTTTTGGTTTCAAAGTTAAGGACATGACTCTTCATGATGATGCAGAAGGACTGGAATTAGGATGATAGCTAAAACACTAGCAAACACATTATCCCCCGCAACTACGCCTTTTGAGTTTCAGTGGGAAGTACCATTAGGGAAAAGTTGAGAGCAGTGCGGTGAATTACTTAATAGTTTTCTAATGTAAATAAAAGATGACTTCCAGTAGCCAAAGCTCACTGGATGACTGCTGGTCATTATGGTTGCATTACTTAGCGAGTTTTCTTTTTTTGTTTTATATATTACCTTCATGGTGAGAGGTTCTGACCATATGTGGTAAATTGAACAGTTGCTTCCTTCTGCTAAATATTTTGTTTCTATCAAATGATCACCAGGGTAGTTTGTTTTTAGAGTTCACTACTATATTTGGCTATAGTAAGGATTGCCAGGTCAATGCATACAAATTAATCAAAAATCCTTAGGATAGGTGGCTGCATATCCCAGGTCAACTGTGGAATTTTAGTGGATGAGTTTAGAGACTTGCATTCCCTCCAGGAGAGCTCTTTTGACTGTGCACCTTTAACTCCCAGTGGGCGTAGCTTCAGCATTTAAAAAATGAAGTTATCACCTTACATTTTTAACAAATACCCATTGACAGAGGTCATATATCAATAAAATTTTGTTTGCCATCATGCATGCTTCAAGATAAAATTTTCTGATACCTTGTATGTAACATGGCTTTGGAATTATTAAAGCAAATATGAACAGGCGATATTTGACGGCTAGAGGCGCAGTAAGCGGTAACTGCAGAAACGCCTGGAGACGTCACTCAGCTGTAATGAGATAATACTGCAAAAGGTTTGCCTTTCTGATCTCTCTAAAGAGGACAGTGTCTTATCAAGAGAGTGGATGTTGATGGTAAAGGTAAACAGCAGACAGCCAAACCTGATGAGGAATGAACCATGGGGAAGAGAACAGGCTGGAGCCAAGTTTGTGAAAACTAGGTCATGAATGTTCCTCACCTGGTAACACCGATGACAAGTTGAGCCATGGAGTTCTTGATAACTCAATCCAAGAAACAGCCATATCCTACTCCAGTAGTGTAAAAATACGAATCTATAGAGGAATAGTTTTAATTATAAAGGATTAATGACTGATTTCTTATAGGGATATCTCCAACAAATGTGAGGAAGTGTTCGTGATACTGTGGGGCCACACAGATGGATAATCTACAAGTTGGAAGTTTGACTTCCTTGAGGTCAGCCAGCATTCTATAAGTTCACAGGGTTTGAACGAGCAGCTTACAATGTCCTTTGCAAAGCAATTGGACTTTTGATTATCCTGTCCCAGGGCAACACCAACCAGATCCTCCTGGAACAGCCAACTGACTAACCAGATTATTTTTCTGGAATCTACACACATCATTCTAGCTGAAGGAAGCACAGTACTCACTAGAGCCTTGTCCTTGAATGACACGAATAGCAGGTTCCAGCATGTGCCTCTAGGGTTTTTGTGGCAGACAATTCACTCCCACAAACTACTATCATAGGAATATACTACGCTAATGCCCCTGGAGCCTTTACAAGCCTAGCCCATAGATGCGGCCTGGCATCATGCCGCCCGTTACTTGCCAGTGACTATCAAGTAGAGCCACTGGAGTGATCCCCAGGGTGAACTCTTTCCCATCCACTTGTCAAGATTTCTCTTGAAGAGGGCCAGTGAGGTGCTCTGCTTGACGTGTATGGGAAATTTATTCCAGAGCATGGGCAGTCTCTGGGTTATGAACCTGTCCCCCCAGCATGTTCTGTTGACTGTGGCAGTGAGGTTGAGGTCGCTGCAGCGTGTGGTGCAGAGGGATTGGGATTTCTTTTAAGCGGAGATCACCTTTTAGTAGACAATACGAGACAGAGAACAGCTGGAGTTTTTTTTGAGTCTGTCCATGTAAGGACATGTGTTTAAGGCTTAGGATCCTCTTTGTGAGGTACTTGTGTGGCCTCTCCAGCTGTTGCAGGTGTCTAGTGAAGTACATGCCAAATGGGGCATTATACTCTCTACTCTACCTTCATTAGACCAGTCAGAGAGAGGACGACCTCGTTCTTCCTCGATGCAAATCCCTTGGTAATGAGATGGGTCACACAGAAGGACTTTCTGACCACAGTGGCAATGTGGTGGTCGAAGGAGAGGTTGCTGTCAACCTGTGCCCCAGATCTCTTGTAACGCCTTCAGTGTTCGGTGGGCTCCCATCGATGTGGTAATTGGTGGGAACAGAGTTTTTCCCAAAGGGGATGACTATGCATTTTTTGGCATTAAGCTTAAGGCCATGGTTGATACCAGACATTCATCTCGGTGAGGCCTTTCAGTAGGATGTCTGCATCACCTGGGGAGTTAATAATGGCTACCAGCTTGCAGCCATCTGTGAACTTGTGTCAGCCAGAGTCCCTCCATGTTGGCCTGGACTTCTGAGAAGGAGATGCCAAACAGGAGAGGACCCAGGACCTACCCCTGTGGGACTCTACTTGTGACTGGTCAGCAGTAGGACTTGGAGTCTGCTACTTTCACTCTGTGGGTTCTGTGAGCCAGTGTGCAACCCACCTAATGACTTAAGGGTTGATGCCTATTTTGGTGAGTTTATCAAAAATTCCTGAGTGGGGAATGGTATCTGTTGAAGCGTGGAGTTTGTGACGCTAACAGAGTCACCAAGATGTTTACCATTAACTGTTTTTTGACATGGGAATGGTATTTTGTTGGTAAACTGCTGATGATGGAGGTGAGGCCCACTAATGCCTAATCTTAACAGTTCTATGAAATTTGGGTAGCGTTTTAATGGATTTAATTGTCTGTATGAGAATGTTGCATTCATATGTGAAGGGGGTATGATAATGTAATGCTCACTGCATGCCTCGGGTTGGGAAAGGGTAGTACCAAATCTACTAGACATTTACAACTCTGACAGACAGAATCACTAGGCTGAGCAGAAATTTCTGTCAGCATTAGGACAATTTTACACGGCCTTAAGACAGAGGAAAGGTAGTTTGTCATCTTTTGCAGTGCATTCAGTGCCATTTTTCATAAAATCTTGAAGGAAGCATGCGAGGTGCGCTGAGGGAGTGTTAAGGGATGGAGGCTACTGGATCTCACTGACTGCTCTGAGCACCACACCTCGGATTACAGAGGCCTTTAATTCGTGCAAAACAGGTCTGAGCGCAAATTCTGCAAACAAATTCACTAGCTCCAGAGATTACTACGGCAAGACTTCTAAGTAAAAGCCTTGATAAGAGTTACTTTTAAAACAAAGCCCTCACTGTTTTGGAGGACATGACCAAAGAGTAGTAGTAGACAGTTAAAACAATATAATAATTTTGGACATTCTTCCATGGAAAGACTCCAAAAACTGCTTTGCAATTCAGGAAAGAGGCCATGAATTACTTGAATGGTGACAACTGTAAAGGTTTGACTGAAACACAGCAGTCTTAAGCCCAAGGTCTCATTTGGTATGCCTCAAGACTACAAATGAAGCAGCTACTACGAATTTGAAACCTGGACTTCATACTTCTTGTTGGTCAAATCAATTTACATATTTCAGTGCCTGAAGCATTATGAACTAAACGACATACAAGCAAGCAGGGTCCACCTTCTAAGTTATTCAGTGAAAATAGAGGAGAATTCATAATGACAATTTAGATATATAAAAAAGAATGTCAGTACTGAAACTATGCCCACTGTGTCATACAGTCTTGAGCAAAGGGCTCCCAGAAAAAAAAAAAAAAAAACTCTTGAAGAACAACTTAAAAATAAAAGCAAACAATGGATGTGACCAAGAAACAACTTCAGACAAGGAAAGGACAGCAAAAACATACTATATAAATACAGTACAGAATAGCTTGCATTTTCTCTGAATTCATACTTCCTTTTCTGGTATGACTGATAATTCACCTGTTCTAAAAGGTACTAGAGTCAGGGCAGTAACAGCATATTTCAGCATTAAACAGCTCAAGGAGAACATTTGTTGAGGTTGAATGTTTAGCGAATCATGGATTCCATTTTAAGAAAATTTCTTACCACAACTGGAAGGTGTGAAATGCAAGACAACAATTCAGGGTCAAAAGGACCCAGAGTTCTACATATGACGGAGACAGATACCCACATAAGGGTGCATCATTCCAGGCTATACAAAGTAAAGACCCAGACTAAGGACCAGCATAGCAAGAAAAATAAGAGACAATGAAATAATGGAAATTAAGAACTCAGAAAAGTGACAAGAGAAGGATGCAGAATTCTAAGTAAGGCATAATTTGGTACTGATGGAATAAAGCAACCACAGGGAATGCATTGCATTAATCAGCTTCAGGCAAAGTTCAAACCACAAGATTTGCGGTCAGAGAAAAGGGCTTATTATGAAGACAGAAATTGCTTTAACTGAACAATTTCACTTTAAGATGATACTGCAGACACAGAAACTCCATGGACGTGAACAGATTCTAATGTCTGGAATCACTCAAAAATTACCAAAACAGGGCGACATGGAAAAATAAGGATGAAAAAGAGCTGGCCAAAATCTCTGCACTAGGGAGATGTGCTCTCAAAAATGAAATGCACCCAAAACACATCTTGTAGCTACAAAGTTTGAGGAATTCTGCAGAAAAGAAACTCTACATAAATTCACCAAACATAAAACCAGAATCTCCATACTGGACATAATTTAAGCAGCATTCCATGGACCAAGTTTGAATTTTGCAAAATTCAAAAACCTTGTAAAGCTCGTTCCTATCCCCTCCTGACAAAAGATGTATGGGACTGCTTTGGGAGCTACGTACATTTAAAGTCTGGCAAATGCGCCCCTTTACTGGTATAACTAAGTAAACCTTGCAGGTTGACCCATACAGGTTCTCCTAGCT
This sequence comes from Protopterus annectens, assembly GCF_019279795.1. NCBI lineage: Eukaryota > Metazoa > Chordata > Ceratodontiformes > Protopteridae > Protopterus > Protopterus annectens. The sequence continues at coordinate 1,236,837,437 of NC_056725.1, forward strand.
AGAAGGGATCATGATCACCGCTTGAGTGTTATCTGCCACCTGAATAGCTTTGTACTGGGAGGGGGTGGCTTTTCATACTCGAAAGCTACCCTTCAAACTGGCAACAAGCATAGCTACTTTTGTTACGTGGTTCTGAGATTGGCTACTAGTGATGGAACAGTGTTAATACTCCAAGAGAGCTAGGATGATCATTCTGTTATGGAACAATTAAGGGCAATGAAGTGGGATGCCCCCTTACCTTAAGTTAAACGGAAGGTCACAACTAAGAAAAATAAATTTTCAAGTTGCTAAGCAAAGTGGACCAAATGTCATCCTTTATGCTTAATGTTTAGCATCCAGCATAAAGACAAACATTCTACTGTCTAGACAATTTGGAAACATGGGTCAAACTCTCAACGCCATAAGGAATGATGAATCCTTGAAACTAGCATCAGTGATGCCTCAAAACGAAAACTACCCTAACAGTGGCAGTCAAATGGAACATCTAATCTTCAGATAAGAAAATTTCTCACCCCTTTTCTTACAGTCAATAACAATTAAAACATTTCACATTACCAGAGTACTTCCCTACTGAAACAGATGCTACTGACACTTCTGAACAAGATTCATATCATGAAATGCGGTTAAATCAGCATCACAAATGATCTTGTACCTAAATACTAAACCACCACTTAATATCCTGCATATGATGTATTCACTCTTTCAAGGTTTTACCATGTGCAAGCAATTACATTTCCCTAGAATACCCTGCAACCCTTAGAAATATTTAAGTCATCATATGGTGTACTAGATGACTTTCACCTCTTTTTCTCTGATACATCTATAAATATAAATAAAAGTTTGGAGATACCAACCACCATCCAAAAAATTAGAGGTTGAATCTCAGTAAATTCTCTTTCCAACAACCCCACAAGCTGCAAAAAGCAGCATAAATTAACTAAATATGGGTAAACTAACACTTCCATTACCCAACTTTCCTGCATCAAATTATTCACCATTTTACATGTATGCAGTCACCATTCCTAACATTCCTGTACCTCAAAACCTACGCATATTAAGTGTGTTGCATTTACAAATGATAAACTGTTCTGTTTTTAAAAGTAGTTTAAGACAGTTCACAATCTCTATCAAAAGACTGCAACTGTGACGGACTGAATGTTTGACTGCTTACGAGCAGCACAGCTTACAAACTTTTTTTCTTTTAAAGATTTGGCACCCCAGGCAGGTGCCCGGCCCTTCCACCCTTACTTCAACAGCAACAGTACACAGTTAAGGAAACTGACATTCAGTTAGCACAAACCACTTGGGAGTCCTTTGTACAGTTTGTAATTGTAAGAAAAGTTGCAATGCTTGTCCATTTCATGTACTCCACAGTATACAACCCCCTTACCAAAAATTGTTTTCTAATCTAGCTTTATCATCTAGAGAAATAGAACCCAAGCTGCAGACACAGATGTAGCAAGTCTATTTGCTAGGACCCTGAAGATGGCCGGTAGGTTCAGTGATGCACAGTACTTTGTATGCAGCTCAGACATCATGGTAAGAAGGGGAAGCACAGTTGTGTAAGTAAATGCACATAACAGCAGATGATTGAATGAAAACAGCCAGCCAGCTTTCAAAGCTTCATGGGTACCTTCCCCATGCAACCTAGACCTTTAGTTAGCTTGAGTGGAAGATTAACTAAAGTAAAAAGGAGAGAAAGGCAGAAGTCCTCACTCTGGATACATTTACTTATTTTAGGACATCTGTTTACCAGAAAATCTGACTGGGTGAGTGCCCATTTTCAGTGGAGGCCCAGGAAGAAAAAGTTCCAGAGACAATTGGCATATTACATTAGCTTATTACACAGCAACAATGAGAGTTTTCACATACAAGAAAGAATATACAATGTAGCAATCACCCACAGCTGGGTGTGGGCAATGCTGGATTTATTCACTGGTGGTGTGGTTTGGTCCACAAAGCCTGCCCGAGACCTGCAGAAGGAATCTAGCTTAGTGCTTTGTAAACATATGTACAGAGGATAACAAGTTGCTGAATTTTGTACTGTCCAACCTTTTCCAAAACGCAACAGATGAAGCCATGATCATGATAAAATTAACAGTGATCCCACCTGGAGCTGCCTTGCTGGAGTGGGTATAAAAAAATAAGACAACTTCAGACAAAAATCTGTCAACACAAAGACTGATCGCCCCCCCCCCTTTTTTTTTTTTACACCTTCCATAAAAAAAATGCACAAATGATCAGGGTTCCTAAAAGATTTAGTTCTGCTAAGACAGTACCCGAGCTGTCTATGGATTTCCAAGGTATGGAGTATCCATTCTCCCTGGTTTTTAGGTTCTGGAAAAAAGCCAAGGATATGAATATCTTGGTTCAAAGTAAACTCTGATACCACTTCAGGTCTAAATGAAAGATTAGTTCTTAAGACAACTTTTCTTTGTGGAAAATGAGAGACTATAGACTCCCTATAAAAGCTTGCAACTCAAGATAATCTTCTTGGAGAGGTCAGAGCAATCATTAATACTGTTTTCCATGTTAAGAAACTCATGTTAGCCTGATGAGATGGTGCAAATGTAGCAAGAGTTACTTTTTCCAAGGCAAAATTAAGATAAAAGGAACATACATACGTTTTCTAGAAGGCCAGGAAAGACGCACCCATTTCAAAAACATTTTCATACGAGATTGTATTGAAAAACAAAAATGGGGATCCATGGGCAGACATGCTGAAATGGCCGATATTAACCTTGACAGAGGAGTAAAATAGGTCAGAGGATAGTAACGCTCAAATAATGCACAGCCAGAGAAAAAGACTAGCCCTGAAAGGGTCCTGGTTCTGGTTTTGGCACAGACTAGAAAACCATTTCCATTTAATAGTAGACTACTTTCTAGTAGCAGGTTTCTCCTTTAATACCTGTTGCATATCCTCAGAAAATAAGTGCCTCTACAATATTAATTAAGATTAAATTATTTAGACAATTAATTGCAACTGTTGGTGGGCGGTATGTATAAAAAAAAGAAGTTATGTACTCACCATAACGTTCCATCTGAATAGGTAACTTCATTTGTCTGCAACCTGTGGGTATCGGATCAGGCTCGGATCCGAGCCGACAGCTTTCCAAGCTAATAGATCTGAGCTCCAAGCTCCTCCCCTACCCATAATGCCCTGCCATCTCCCTCTAACCCTCAGATCGAGTTTGCCAAAGGACAATAAGGAATTCCATAACCTAGGAGTGGTTCCAATCTGTTTCAATGACGTCCATGAAAGGAAGCCATATCCTGACTCTTAGATAACGAACTAAGGGTGTGGGGGATGGAGGGCGGGTCGGTTGCAGACAAATGAAGTTACCTACTCAGATGGAACGTTATGGTGAGTACACAACTTCTTTATCTGAAGTAGTTAACTTCATTTGCTCTGCAACCTGTGGGACGGAGTCCCCAGCTACCAACAACTTGGGAGGCCCTTATGGAAGGATCTTCAGGAGCACTGCTGAGCCAAACGATGCACGTCCTCTGGAGATCAAATCCAATTTGTAGTGTGTAATAAAGGTATGAGAGGAAGTCCGAGTAGCTGCCAAGCAAATGTCATCCAAGGAAACCATTCACCAGAAGGCAACAGAAGAGGCCATGGATCGGGTAGAATGGGCTCGTACTCTCAGGGGCTCAGGACGACCAGAGCTTTTGTAAGCTAGGAGAATGCACTGTGAAATCCATCCAGCTAAGGTTACTTTAGTAACTGGCTTGCCGAGACAAGATTTTGCAAAGGAAACGAAAAGTTGGTCAGATTTTCGAAGATCTGCTGTTCTATTTAAAGTAAAAACTTAACTGTCTGTGAACATCCAGACAAGGAAGTCTGCATTCTCCCTTATTCTGAAAATTTGGAATGAAAACAGGCAGATTAATGGTTTGGGTTGATGTTGACTTCCGAAGCCACCTTGGGAAGAAAAGAGGGATTAGTCCTGAGGGAGACCCTGTCTTTATGAAAAATTATATAGGGAGGTTTACTGCAAAGAGCATGAAGCTCCGATATTCTTCTCGCAGAAGTAATGGCAATCAGAAAAGCCGTTTTCCATGATACATATTTCAAATCGACTGAAGCCGCGGGCTCAAAGGGGGGCCCAGTCAGAGCTTGAAGAACTACGGTAAGATCCCATGGGGGGATTGGATCTTTAACGGGAGGTCTTAACAAAAAAGTTCCTTTCAAGAAAGCCTTGCATATTTTGGAGGATGCTAGCGGCCCTGAGCTGTAACCAACATGGTAGTGGGAGATAGCTGCCAACTGAACTTTAATAGTAGAAGCACTGGCTCCTTGATCAAAGGTATGTGAAAGAAAGTCTAGGACTGCTGGAATCGGAGCCGTAAAGGGATCAAAGTTCCTGTGCTCCGCCCAGATCGAGAAACGTTTCCATTTACTGTTGTAGATCTTCCTGGTGGATGGTTTATGGGCGGCCACCAGGATGGCCTTAACCAAAGAGGATATACCGGGAGTCCTAGCCATCAAGTGAACTGGATCAACCAAGCTGACAGCTTCAGGTAGTCCAGATTGGGGGTCTTCAATCCTAAAGGGTGAGAGATTAGATCCGGTTTGGGATCCAAAATCCAAGGAGGATGTACTTGACGAGACCGCAGGTAAGGGAACCAGGTTTGGTGAGACCAGAATGGGGCTATGAGGATAATTCTGCTCCAACCGACGAGCTTTCTGCAAGAATTTTGTCATCATGGGAAGAGGAGGATAAGCATACAGAAGACCGGATGGCCAAGCTTGGACTAGAGCATCTCTGGGGGTTTCTCCTGGTGGGGGAATCGGAGCAAAGAATTCGCTGCACTTTGTGTTCGAATGCGAGGCGAAGAGATCGCAGCAAGGTTGACCCCATGGGAGAAAGATTTGTTTCGCTACAGCAGGGTTCAGAGACCACTCGTAAGGTGAGAGGATCGTCCGACTCAACCTGTCCGCTAAGATGTTTGACCGACCCGGTATGTGCGTTGCTATGAGAAAGCGGTTGGTGGACATCACCCATTCCCATACTCTCATTGCCTCCCTGCAAAGTGGATAGGATCCGGTTACCCCCTGTTTGTTTATGTACCAGACTACTGCCATGTTGTCTGTTTGAAGTGCAATAGTTCCTGGAGGGAGAAGGGGATGGAGAGCTTGCAACGCTAGAAGCACCGCCCTCATCTCCAGGATGCTGATATGCAGTGAGGTCTCTGTGAAAGTCCACGTGCCTTGGACGGATCTGCCCATGCAATGCCCCACCCCCACCCGAGGAGAGACGTTTCCGTGGTCACCATGACTTGGGGAGGGGGTATAACAAAGGGGCGGCCTTCTCAAAGGTCTCTGGAGTGGAGCCACCAAAGAAGCGATTCCCTGCAAATCCTGGTGAGAGGAATAGGTGTGGTCAGGGGTTGACAGAGGATGGACCATTGCACTTGTAACGTCCACTGAAGGATCCTCATCTTGAGGCGAGCTAAGGGGGATATATTGATGGCCGCTGCAACAGATCCCAGGGCCCTCAGGACTAGTTCCGCTGGTGGGGCTGACGATCGTAAGAGATCTAGAATGTGAAGGCTCAGATTGCGAAGCCTGTCCGTAGTCAGAAAGACTCTGGATTGAGTAGTGTCTATCCTGGCCCCTATGAATTCCAAAATCTGAGTGGGTTGAAGGGACGATTTCTGGAGGTTTATCGTGATCCCTAGGTGGTGGGCTAGGCGTAAGTAGTAGTCCCTGCCTGAGCAGAGTTGATGCCTGGTGGGGGAGGTTAGGAGCCAGTCGTCCAGGTGCGGAAAGACCTGTATTCCAATGTTAAACACAGAAATCTGATCTCACCAAGATGTAGTCAAATAACAAGCTGAATTGCAGGTAGTAATCCAAAAAACGATCAGTAGTCGTGATAGTAGTATAAGAATCTTCTTTAATACAAACACAGTGGGTAAAGGTAAGTGCTTTCGCGTGGTCACAGCCACGCTTCTTCAGACAATGAAAAACCCCACACACAGTACTTAAATAGTGTAACAATTAAGAACCAAATCTATGTAATTAGATGCATCAATTAATATTTAAAACGGCATTGTCAGCAAATAGTAAAGGTTCATTTACAATGTGTCCTTATAAAACAACTAAAAAAGGGGGTGATAAACAACTCATAATATAACCTGCATATGAAAAAAACAAAATACACATTTAAAAATTCATCGGTTATTCAGAAACTATGCTTTCACACCCTTACAAGTCTAAATATTGGCTACCATGACACTGAGAAAAGTTCCGGTTGCTATCATACCAGAATCGAATATTCACCGGAAACAAACTAGTTGTCACTAGAGCAGTATTTGTGAAGTAATTTATTGGAAAGGAAAATCTTTTCTTTTCTTTACTTATCTATAGTAATACCATATAAACTCAATTATTGTGAACGGTATTTCTGTTTCTGAACTAACTGAAGTTTTAGAATATTGTACAAGTGTATGAACAATCACATAGCGCAGTTATAGTAAAAAACACGATTAGGGCTTAACAGCATAGTTCATACATATTCAAAATAACTTATGCCCTCTCGTATAAGTCTTACTGTTCGTGATCTATCTAAATGTAAAGAAGCTTTAAAGAATGAGTTTTTAAAATATGAATGTAGCAAATTAACAGTGGTAACTTACTAAGCAAAAAGTTACGTGCATAACGGGGCGACCAGGCTGACAAATCTTTACGGAGTTAATTAGTTAAATGAAACCCTATATCTAATGTTCAGATGCTATAGGGTGCAAAAAATGTTTGAATATGAAGCTTAAAACCATAGATAAAGAAGATTAAAAACATGTATACCTACATAAAAATCTCTACATTTAATATAATAAAAATAACAATTTGATTTAAATGGTTCGCCCTTCATGAAACTAGTTGCCTTATTTAAAAATACATGAACCTAATAGCACTATTTCTAAAAAATTTTTTTATTATATTAAAGAGTATAAATAAGTGTACAAGAGTATACATAAACTATGTATACTGCGTCCATTCATTACTTGGTTTTAACCATGACTAAAATGTATATGCTTATAAAGATTACAAAGGTTACATTATAAAAATTCCATTTATATAAAAAACTATCTAACAAATATTCAAATAATTACCTTAAAATACCAAATTTAATAGATATATGAATTTTAAATTATATTTATATATAAAAAAAATATATATATATATATATATATATATACATATATGTGTGTAGTATCGATATCTTTAATGTCAAAGTGAACTTTGACATTAACATTATTATAACTTTTATCTAAAATATTTTTTATAGCCTAATAAAAATCCATAAATTCGACTAAAACCATATAAGTATATAAATAGATTTTTTTTAAAGACCTGTATTCCCTGAAGCCTCAGGTGGGCCCCTACAACTGCCATGACCTTGGTAGGACCCTGAACTAATAATGGCTGGCTCACAGTCGAAAGCGGAGGAACCTCCTGGATGGTCTGTCCATCAAAATAAGGTAGTATGCATCCTTGAGGTCTATTGAGCACATACAGTCATTCTCCTGCAGAAGTGGGAGAATGGATTGAATAGTGACCATCCGGAATTTTTCCTTGGCAATTGACAGGTTCAGCGTTGACAGGTCGAGGATGGGTCGTAAGTCCCCCATCTTTTTTGGCACCAGAAAGAACCTGGAGTAAAAGCCTGATCCGGATTGTTCGGGGGGGGGGGAGGCACTGGATGGCTCTTTTTCTTAGCAGCCCTAAGATTTCTGATGCTGCTGCCTCCCTCTGATCGGGTGGGACATCGGGGAGTTTCGCTGCTCAGGGAGGGTGAGATAGGAAGGGGATTGAATATCCTCTGGATACGATTCGGAGCATCCAGCGATCTGTTGTGATGGACTCCCATTTCGCTAGGTGTTCCAAGAAGCGCCCCCCGACTGCCTCCAGAGAGGAGCAGTTGGGCAACCCCTCAGGGCTGTTGCGCGGGTCGATCCGAAAAAGGTTCTCTCGACCCAAAATTTTTCGGTCCCCCTCTGTCCCTGGGCCAGCGTCCACCCTGTCCTCCTCTGTCTCTGAAGGACGAGGTATCCGGAGCGAAACGGGATTGTTGAGCTTTCCGGAACCACATCTTCTTTTGTCCTCTTTGGTTCCTGGAGTAGGACCTCTGAGGAGCCGAGAAGTGGATCCCGATAGACAACGTCTTCCCGTCTTTCTCGCTCTGGAGAAGCGTAATTGCGGATGGTTTTGCCAAAGAGTATGGAACCGAAGGGGGCATTCGCGAAGGATGCCTTGAAGGGTTCCGCAAAGTCGCAGAGACGGAGCCAGGCCTGTCTACGTAAGACGCCTGTTCCGCTAGCTCTAGCCACTCCCTCCGTGGCATGGGAAAGGAGCCACATAGACGTGTTGGTGATTGACTAGAGAGTGGCCATTCAAGCAGAGAAGGTTCGCTTGTCCTTGGCCGAAATGGACTCTGGGTGTGACGCAGCGTACTCTAATCAGGTCTCGCTGCAGCCTAATCACATGTGCCATACAATTCAGTGACCTTACAGAGAAGGTCGCTGAAGAAAACATCCACTTTTCCAAACGGTCCATCATCCGAGACTCCTTGTCTGGAGGATGCACTGAGGAACTCTCTGTGCCAATTCCTTTTTAGTGGCAGCTGCCGCCACCACCATGGCATCCACTGGGGCACCCATGCTCCAAACTTTCCTGTCCGGTCTCTTGGGAACTGGTTCAGCAGTGTCCGGTTCTTTCCATGCCCTGGTAGTAGTGCGGTCTACCAGGGGATTGGCAGGAGGGGACACCAAAAGGTAGATGGACCTGCGTCAAACGCCTCCAGAAACAGACTCATCTGAGGAAGGTTTTTGGGCAGACCCAGCCCCCCTCTAATGCATAACATTTCCATGATGTCTCCGAAGGAGACGTCTTCGGGGGGGTGACCTTGGGGAACCTTCCCCTTCCTCCAAGTCCGTGTCCTCTGTGAGGGACTCGGGTGAGTCCAAGTGCCTCCTCTTGCACTTCCGTTTGTGAGGGACCTCCTCACGGGGGCTGTCCAAAGAGGCCTCACCAACAATGTCCTGTTCCCCTACGGGAACAATCTGGGACGTAGGCGCAGGATGTCCCTGGGGCCAAATGATGGAAGACAGGCCTGTACGAGTGGGAATGGCAGGTGGATCCGAAGCAAGAGCCTGGGGCCTCGAATCCTTCGAGAGGACCCTCTCCATGACGTCGAATGCTGAGGGAGAAATGCTTTCCCTTGGATCCGAAAGCATTTCCCTCAGATCAGACGTGCGGATTGGTGCCAAAGGTGACCCGACCGGATCCGAAAGGGTAGTGTGCCCCGACCTTGACTGAGCCGAAGGCCCACTGGCCCTCTCAGATCAGACGTTCAAGCTCACTGCCCCGAGAGCTCGGATCCGAAAATGGATCAGACAGACGAGGGTACTGTCGGCGTCGACCCTACCCCAGCTCCGAAGCTAGTCAGATCAGACAGCTCCGAGCCATGAAAGCGAGTCGGAGAAGGAGCGATGGGGGCGAAAAAAAGGTGTCCAGCTCCCCCCAGCATGGGGGGGGGGGGGCAAGAGCACTCCATGTACATCTGGGCCTGAAGAAATCGACACATCATCCGGTCCATACCAGCATCTGACAAGCTTCTGGCAGATCTAGAGGAGGCCACCGAAGCCGGCTGGGAAGGCCGCCTGGATGACCTCGAAGGCGACCGGGTCTCCTCCTCCGGCTCTGGGGAGAATCGTGGAGAACGGAGCCAAGAGGGGGAAGGCCCGGAGACCTTAAGGGGAGAGGCGAGCTTTTTAGACGGCAGTGCCGAAGAGGTGGATTCGGACTGCCTTTTATGGCTCTGGTGCCTCTCCTTCTCGCTCGCTCTCTATCTTTTCTCTCTTTTTCCCTGCTTTCCCTTTCCTCCTGGGCCAAGGTGGGAGGGCGAGTCCCAGCCAGGGGATTAGGAGCGATAGGTGGGGCAGCCGCGGCCAGCACCACCGAGGTGGAGGAAGCAGAATTTGGGGGCAAAAGGCCCGCCAGAATGAGCTTCAACGACCTATTCTTCAAAGCCCTGGGGTTGAAGGCTGCACAGATAGAACAGCCGGAAGAAAGGTGGTCAACCCCCAGGCAAAGGACACACCAAGTGTGACCACCCGCTGGAGACAGCTTATGGCCACACTTGGTACATTTTGAGAAAATGGCTTTAGGGCCTTCAGCCATTGTAGAAGAATAAAGAAAAGTAGGCCCACTAGCACACACCTTCACACACGCAGAGGGGGGAGGGGAATAAAACTAAACTAAAAATACAAGAGAACTACCCAAAAAAAGACTACAAAATATAGGGGGAGTTCACACACACACCAAGAAAAGGAAAAATCTGACTGAAATTTAAGTTTTTAAGACTAAGTACTATTGCTCGGAGCTCGTTCTAGAGAAGCTTATGGAAGCCGCGGCAAATGAGATCTGAGGATTAGAGGGAGATGGCAGGGCATTATGGGTAGGGGGAGGAGCTTGGAGCTCGGATCTATTAGCTTGGAAAGCTGCCGGCTCGGATCCGATACCCACAGGTTGCAGAGCAAATGAAGTTAACTACTTCAGATCATCCACTGCCTGTACTAATACATCCAGTCAGAAGAAGCTTGAGGCAACTGCCACTGGCGGTTTCCAAAAGAAGGAAGAAACACTACTGCTTGGGTCAGAAGGGTGTCACCACAATGATCTTTGAGGTGTCATTCTGAATCTTCAGAATGATCCTGGATATTAGTGGAAAGGGTGGAACACCATACAGGAACATTCCTGTAAGAAGATGAACAGCAGCGAAAAAGTACAGTTGTGTACACTTACCATAAATGTAGATGTTAGAGTGTATTCACTGTTGCAGTAATCACATTTGGGTTATCTGCTTACAGTAGCCCTCAGTCTGCCTGATTATCAAAGTCTTGGGTCCTGCATCGGTTGCTGTCTCATCTTCCATGAAGTCAGGTAGTCAGGGGTATAAAAGCATGCAGCCAACACCATTACATCAGTTTTTCTTGCCCCAGATGTCAGGTGCCCCCATAACGGGAAGCAATTGTATATACTAGGTTACACCTCCAACAAAAAAGCAAATACACCAAAAAGCTTTAAACATAGTAAGCAAGAACAGAGGTATAGCCAATAGAAGTCAGGGGGCTGGAGGGAAGGTAACTAGGTCTGTAACAGTGAATACACTCGAACATCTACATTTATGGTAAGTGTACACAACTCTATGTTCTTAAGGTTTCACTGCTGCAGTCATCACATTTGGGTAGATTCCCAAAGCCAAGTATGGGAGGAGGAAATTAGATAGCATTAGGGCCAGCTATAAGGCCCTGCAAGACTGCAGTGGCAAAGCCAGCTCTGAATTTAGAGAAAATAGGCAAATGGTAATGCTTGGTGAAGATATGTACAGAACTCCAGGTAGCAGCTTCTAAGACGTCCCTGGTAGGGACACCTCTGAGAAAGGCTGTAGAGGTAAATGCAGCCCTGACTGAATGCATTCTAATCCCCTGTGGGGTAGGTTTTCCACGGTGCTTATAGCAGAAAAGAATGCAATGGTCTATCCATTTATTTATTTATATTTGTTGACCGGGAGCATCCGACTGGATGCAAGTCCATTTTCAGCAAAGGCCCGGGGAGAAAAGCTCCAAAGTTAAAACAAACAGACATTAGTTACATTGGATTACATGGCGATTAATTTACATAGCAATTACTTACAACATATTTATAGATTAACATAGTTCAATCAGTAGACAACTAGAATCTTTATCTGTGAAGTACATAACAGACATTAACAAATGTTACAATAAGAAATTCCTGCTGTATAATAAGTACTAGGCTTATGAGCATCTGAGCTTGCTATAATCAAGGTAGTTAGTGGAGTGGAAAGAAAGGTAGTGGTTGGATGGGGTGGGTGATGGGAGTTGCAAGGGCATAGCCAGCATGCTTTTAGGTGCACTTTTAGTAATGTTTTGAAGTGGGTGCATGATGGTATGGAGGTAATTGTGGGTGGGAGGGAGTTCCATAATTTGGCTATGGTGCAAGACAATAGTGCTTCACCAGCAGAGTTATTGGCTTTAGTGATCTGCAAGTGATTTTTGTTGCTCGATCTTGGTGGTCTGGTGGTGCGATAGGGTTGGAGTAGATTCTGGAGGGATGGGACATTTAGTGAATGGTTTACTAGTTTATGGGCAAGTGAGAGTCGATACCATTGAAGGAGGCGAGGGAGTTCAAGCCAGCCCAATTCAGGAAGCGAGAGACAGTGGTGACTACGGTAGGATGCCCCTGTGGCGAATTTGGCGATTTTGTTGTAGCAGGTCTCTAGCTTGTTTAGATCGCATTGCCTTAGGTTGGTATATATTGGAGAGGCATAAAGTAGGGTGGAGATAAGGTGGGAATTTGCTATTGAAATCTTTGCTGCTTTGGTGAGAAGTTGCTTATTTCTGTAGAACGCTCCTAGTTTTTTGTGGACTTTTATGGTCATGGATATGTGAATGTCAAATTTTAGTTTATTGTCCATTTCCACTCCTAGTAATTTGGTGTGTTTAGTTGGGTATATAGTGGTGTTGTCTTTTGCTGTGATGTTAAAGTGAGAGTTGTTTTGAGTATGTTTGGTGGGTTGGAAAAAGAGTAGTTTAGTTTTGTTTGGGTTGAGTATTAATTGGGCATCGGATAACCAAGTTTCAACAGAGGAAAAGGCTTCCCTTGTGACTTTTTGCAGTTTGGGTAGGGACTGGGCTGAGCAGATGATGGTTGAGTCAACTGCGTATTGTATGAGTGTGCCATGTTTGGTGGCAGAGGCTAGATTATTGGTGAAAACAGAGAAGAGTAGGGGTCCAAGGATGGATCCTTGGAGAACCCCTATGGAGACAGGTAGTTGGGAAGATATGTCATTCTGCCATACAACGGATTGTTGGCAGTCAGACAGGTAACTCAAACCAGTTGGTGACCGATTGTGAGAAGAATAGGTTATTGAGGACAGAGATAAGTTGTTTGTGTGGGACCATGTCAAATGCTTTAGATAGGTCTAGGAAAGTAGGAGAGGAGGGACGGCCATTGTTTTTATGCTGAAGGATAGTGTTAGTAAAAGGAGAGTAAGGCAGTGGTGGTGGTATGGTTTGGTCGGAAACCATGCTGAGTATTGGAAAGGAGGTAGTCTGAGACCTGAGAGTGTATGCATCTCTCTAGTATTTTGGAGAGTGGAGAGAATAGCTATGGGGCGGTAATTGGTTAGTTCTGTGGAGGGTCTGCCTTTGTGGAGGGGAATTATATGCGATACTTTCCACAGTGTGGGGAAGTAACTTTCTGACAGATCGGTTAATCAAGATGGATACTGGGTAGGCCACAGCATCAGCTGCGATTTGTAGGTATTCACTTGGGAGTTTGTCTGCTGCTAATTTGGTGGGCTTAAGTTTAGTTAACAGTTTTTTTTTTTTTTTTATGTTGGAGGTAGGTACAGGAGAAAAAGAGAAGGCAGTGGGGAGATTACTAGTTGAAGGTGTGGGTTGGAGGGGAGGGGTTTGTGTTGTTTAGCTAGTGATAGTATGGTTTGTGTGAAGTGTGTGTTGAATGAGGTAGCAATATTTTCTGAGGAGTGAGGGATGTTAGGAGGAGGGGTACTGACTTTACCTGGGTGGAGGATGGAGTTTATGGAGGACCAGAATTGTTTGGGGCTGTGTTCGGAGGAGTCTAGGGCAGACTAGTAGTACTGGAATTTGTCCTGTTTTATTAGCTTTTTGACTCTATTGCGTAGTTCTAGGAATTTGTCTAGTTGAGGGGGTATTGGTTTTGCGTCAGTGCTCCCAGGCTTTATCCCTGTATTTCATTTCTGACTTCGTGATTTTCTGTAGCCATGGGGAGGGTTGTGCTTTGATTCTGGAAAGTCTTATGGGGGCATGGTAATTAAGGATGCTCAGGAAGGTAGTATTAAAAAATTCAACTGAGTCATCAAGACTGAGGTACTTTAGAGAATGCCAGTTACATTCTTTGAGGGATGAGATGAATATGAGTGGGTTAAAGTTTCATTTTTTACGTATTTGACGGTAGGTGACAGGTTTAGCTTGGTATAGGTATTTGAGTAGGAATGTTGGGGAGTGATCACTGAGGCTATCTGATAAGCAGCCTGTTATATATGACTGGGGGCTCTTACTGACTAGTATCCAATCCAGGGTAGTGTGCTTGCTAGACTTTTTAATTTATCCTGGTTGGTAACTGGACTAGTTGGGTGAAGCCATGAAGGTTTACATGATGGGTTGGATGGTTGCCAGAACAGGATTGCCAGTCAATATTGAAATCACCTAAAATGATAGTTTGTTGGGGGAGATGGTGGGTAGACCAGCTGAGGAGATTTTCTAGTGGAGGGATGTTTTGGCCAAGTGGAAAGTAGCACCCGATTATGTTGATGGTTTTGTTTTGGTTTATTTTGAGGTTGGTATATATTATTTCTTCATTGCCTATTTGTGGAGCTGATGATTTTAAGATCTGTATGTTTAGATGCTGTTTAAATATTATAGCTACACCGCCTCCTTTCTTGTTTAGCCGGTCTACTCTTAGTATGCCATAACCTGTAGGGAGTATTTGCTCACTGGTAATGCGAGGTTTTAGCATTTAAAAATGGTTTGCTTTGAAATGGCCTTCCCTTCTGCCCCTGCAGTAAATGCATCCAGCAGCTGTTCAGATTTCCTGAGAGGTTTAGTCCTGTCCAAATAGAATCCAAGTTGTCTGTGCACATCTAAGGACTGCAGTATTCATTCCCCTTTGTTCTGTGGATTAGAAAAGAAGGTTGGCAAATGAATGGACTGATTAAGGGCCACACTGGATACCACCTTAGGCATGAAGGAGGGATTAGTCCTGAGGGACACCCTGTCCGCATGAAAAATGATCAAAGGCTCCACTGCCATGAGGGCCTATAATTCAGACACCCTTCTTGCTGAAGTGATGGCTAAAAGGAAGGCTGTTTTCCAAGAAAGGAATTTCAACTCTGCGGTAGTGTTGTCGCCTCGCAGCAAGATGTTGTCGCATTCGATTCTCAGCTAGAGCGTCTTGTGTGTGGAGGCATGCGTGAATGGGTGTGCCTTCATTGAAGGTTGTGCATCAGGGCTGGTAACTCGGCGTGTAAAAATCCACTACCAAACATTAGCGGACCGGAGTTCCGCTGTGGCGACCCCTAACCGGGATAAGCCGAAAGACACAACATTTGCAGTTGGCTCAAAAAAAGGTAGAGCGAGTTTTTCCAATACAAAGTTAAAATCCCAGGCTGGAGTAGGAGCTCTCCTGGGTGGTCTTAAGTTTTTGGCCCCTCTGAGGAACTGCTTCCAGCAGTGGGTGCGAGAAGAGGGATGGTTCTGTGTTGTAATGAGCTGAAATGGCCGAGGCATGAATTTTGATGCAGGAAAAGGAAAGGCCCTTGTGAAGCATCTCAGTTTAGTATTGAAGAATCTGAGGTAAATTGGGTGCTGCTGTGCCCATCCCCTGAGTTTGGTTCCATGAACAGAATCTTTTCCATTTTTCAGCATCGGAGTTTCTAGTACTAGGCCTCCTTGCCTCCAGAATGACATCCAACACTTGTTTACTGAGGGATGGTAATGGAAAGCTCAGGTAATTAGCCAAGCTGCAAGGTTCAGGGTTTGAAGATGGGGGTGCAGAATCTGGCCCTCCTGCTGGGACAGCAGAGCAGGGGTCTGAGACAGGTGCCACGGTGCCAGCAGTGACACTGCGCAGAAGGGGGTACCAGTGTTGGCGTGGCCAGTCTGGTGAAACCAGTACTGTCCTTGGTTTGTCCTGTTTGATCTTTTAGTAGTACCGAGGAGAGGCAGAGGGGGAAAGGCATAAACGGATAGGTCCTTCCAGGTGAAGGACAGAGCATCCACTTTCCAAGCTTGTTTGTGGGGAGTCCTTGTGCAGAAAATTTCCAATTGGTAGTTCTGGGGGGAGGCGAACAGGTCTATATCTGGGCTCCCCCATTTGTTTCTCAACACGCTGAATATCTTTGGTTCCAGTTTCCACTCATGATAGAGTCCATGAAATTTCTGCTTAGTTCGTCTGCCAGTGTATTTAACTTTCCTGACAGGAATTGAGTCTGTAGGTGCACTTGGTAGCTCAAGGCAGTGTTCCACAGAGTTATGGCTAGTCTGCAGAGAGGGTATGAGTGGGTCCCCCCCTGCTTGTTTATGTACCACATAACAGTGGTGTTCTCCGTCCTTACCAACAGCTGCCCTGGAAGAATGTGGTCCTTGAAAGCTGTCCGAGCATTCTGTACAGCTAACATTTCTTTTTGATTGATATGCAGGTGCATTTGACTTGAATTCCATTTGCCCTGAATGCACTTCCCTGCCAAGTGAGCTCCCCCATGCAGTCTGATGTTAGGGTTTGGGCGGCAGGGGGTAGAGTGAATGGCAGTCCCTTGTTTTGGTGGCAGGCCTCTGCCCACCAAAGGAACTCTATCTGTAGACAAGGTATAATAGGAATCATTGCTTCTAGATCCTGAGAATGTTGATACCACAGGCTTTTTAGATACCATTGCAGTTTCCTTATATGCAGTCTTACATATGGAATCAGAAAAATGCAGGGGGGCATGAACCCCAGGGCTTGCAGTATTTTCCTTGCAGATAGCTGGGTCTTTGTGGCCAGTAGTTTGAAGTAGATTGTCAAATGAACTTGTTTCTCTGGCATGAGGAAAGCCATCTTGGAAGTTGTGTTCAAGCTTGCTCCTAGGAATACAATTTGTTGGCAGGGTACCAGGTGTGATTTCTTTTCGTTTATGGTGTACCCCAGAGAAGTTTAGCAATTTTTGTACAAACGCCAGATGATTCAATAGTATATCCTGTCTTTCTGCCTGAATTAGACAATCGTCTGGGTATGGATGTATCTGAATATTTCTTTGCCTGCAAAATGCAATGACTGGAGCAAGGTACTCTGTGAATACCCTGGGTGTAGTAGATAAGCCAAAGGGCAGTGCATGTAGCCTGCTTTGAAGCGTAGGTATCTTCTGCAAGATTCCCTTATTGGGATGTGCAGGTAGGCTTCCTTTAAATCCAGTGTTACCAACCAGGCACCCTTGCCTTGCTTAGGAAGCAGCTGGTGAAGAGTTAGCATCTTGAATTTTGGGATCACCAAAAAAGTGTTCAGGATAGAGAGGTCCAGGATAAGACACCAGAAGTTGTCTTTTCTGGGCACCAGGAAAAGTCTCAATTAGAAACTTTGTCCCCGTTCCTCTTCTGAACAGGCTGAACAGCCCTGAATTTGCTTTTGAGCCTCTGCCCACTGACTGGGGGGGGGGGGGGGGGATAGATCTGGCCAACCATTTGGGGTTGGTAAGGAGTGAAAGTGGAATCTGTATCCTTGGGTAGCTAATTAAAACCCATTTGTCCTGGGTAACGAGTTCCCAATTTTTTGCCTGCAGGGCAATCTTTCCCCCTAAAGGAGTAGTCAGTTGTGCAAGGCTTGGAAGATTTAAAGCCAAGTCATTGAGACAGTTTACCATGGGGGGGGGGTCTTATCACTCCCAGCTTTGGAAGTGGGAGCCCCCCACTGCTTAGTCCTGTGATTACCTTGGGACTGAAGCCAGGGTGTTCTACTGGTTCTGGGTTTGGACTGAGAAGGCCTGAAAGAGGCAGGAAAGGACCAATTTCTAGAGGGCCAATGCCTACTAAATCTGGGAGGATGTACTTGCAGAAAATAACAGTTTGCATAGATGAAAGGACCAATTTCTAGAGGGCCAATGCCTACTAAATCTGGGAGGATGTACTTGCAGAAAATAACAGTTTGCATAGATTTAGCTTTTTCCTCCATCTTTTTAAGTACTACTTCTGCTCTGTTACCAATCAGGCGGTCTTGGTTTAAGGGAGCATCCAGCAACTTAGCTTTAACATGATCTGGCAAAGATTGCTCCTTAAGTCAAGCATGCCTTCTAAGTACAGACCCAGTGACAGCAGCCCTGAAAGATGCCTCTAGTGAATCAAAACCACATAGCAAAGTATGCTTTCCAACTTGTTCAGCAGATTGCATTAAATCCTGTAAATCAATTTTCAGCACAGTCAGGAATCAACATCATTTTCTGTTTAAGCAATCCAGTAATATCCTGCTGATACTTTAACATATGAAACTGGCAGTTTAAGGCCCTAATGGCCAAGGTTGCAAAAGTGTATGCCTTCTTAACCCATCTATCCAGCACCCTGGAATCTCTATCAGAGGGGGTAGGATTTTTGGCAGAAGTAGCCTTAATGTCCTTGGGTCCCTGTGAAATGGTCTCAGGATCCGCAGTAGGATTTTTTAAGAGGAACTTGTGAGAGTCAGGAACCCTGCAATATCCATCAGGTTTTCTGGGAGCAGGAGGTAAAGAGTCAGGGGCCAAGCTAGATTCCGAAAAGACATCATCAACAATGACCAGTACAGAGGGAGGATAGCTAAAGGCCTGTGTTGTGGCAGGACTAAGAAATCCCTAAGCCTCATTTTAGAGTCAGAGTAATCCTGGCTTTCCCAGTGAAAATGCTCCCCAAGAGTATGTAAGTTTCACCAAAACAGAAATTCTCTGGAGGGGAAGCAGAGGGAATGGAATCCTCTGCTTAAGAATCCTCATAGGTAGATAAGGGTAAATCCTGGTCATCAGAGGAAACAGAATTTTCAGGAGTCCTGATCAGAAGAATCATAAGTAAACTCTGTCCTAGGTCTCTTACAGGGGGAAGGGTGGCTTCCCCTGATTAGAGTAATACGGTCTTCAGCCATTCTTATTTGTTTTTTAGGCATAGAGGCCTGAAAGTGCAGTGTGGGCGTCAGTTTTCTAGGCATGGATCGAGTTTTAGGCCTAGAAGAAGAAGATGGCGTCTGTTTAATATGCAAGTCAGTAGGCCTGAATACACCTTCAGAAGCCGGTGCCTGCACAGCGGCTCCGGACCCATCCAAGGTAGATACTTCCGCAGGTTCCACAGTTGAAGCATCTTGCGGCATACCGGACTCCGAATGGGTCTCAGTAGTGGCCTGTGAATCTGAAGTAGCAGGTATCAGGGGCTGCGAAAGCGTCTCACCAAGTACCGGCGAACTGGCGACTAGCTTAAAAGTGTCGTCGGCAGCTTTGGATCTATGCGGTCTGTTTTGGTCTTTATCTTGGCATTTTTACGGAATGTCTGTAGTCAGGTGACTTCGAAGCCATATCTGGATAACTGAACAAAGTACCAAAATATTTAGAAGCGGAAATAAACAGACGACGAATAGCTTGTTGTTTAACTAAGGCACAAAACAGACAGTGAGGTACGTCGTGGTCAGGGCCTAAGCAAGGAATGCAGTAAGAATGAAAATCTTTGAGGTATTTGCTTTCCACAAGAAATACAATTAACTTTTACTGACATCAGTTTAGGGCAAGAAAAGTTTCCCCAACGGAGTACTTCGCTTAGTTGAAGACTTCGGTTCTGAAACTCGAAAATGAAAATTTCAGGAGTCGGTCGACCGGCACTTGTGAACTGCTTCGGGCATCGCACAGCAAGAAAGACTGATGTAATGGCATCGGCTGCATGCTTTACACCCCTGACTACCTGAAGTCATGGAAGAGGAGACAGCAACTGATGCAGGACCCAAGACTGATAATCAGGCCGACTGAGGGCTACTGCAAGCAGGTAACCCAAATGTGATGACTGCAACAGTGAAACACAAAACATCAGCAACATGTTTTTCCCACGCCCTCTTGCATCACGTCCTGGAACAAAATGTTGCTGCCTCTTAGGACACAGTTGCATCACAGTTGGATCAATTTCTGAAGACTCACCAATTTAAACTTCCATTTATGAAGGAAGATCCTATTCCTACAAGCTGGACTGATGCACAGTGTTGCTCTTATGGCATGCACAACACCTGCAGAGTGAAATGGTATTGAAAAGTTGTACTTCAAGCTACCATAGCTAGCTACAAAGAAGGCTGGGATCTGGCTCTATCCTGTTTATGCACCACATCACTGTCATGCTGTCTGTAAAGAACACCTGTAATGTTCTGG
Source organism: Protopterus annectens (assembly GCF_019279795.1). Taxonomy (NCBI): domain Eukaryota; kingdom Metazoa; phylum Chordata; order Ceratodontiformes; family Protopteridae; genus Protopterus; species Protopterus annectens. Next base: position 1,236,857,404 of record NC_056725.1, read on the forward strand.
GGATCACAGATCGACAGTGTTGGGAGCAGCTAACATCTGCTCCCCTTGAAAAGTCGGACAGGTTTGTTTTAAAGACTTTGCTGGTGATGTAAGGGAAAATGGGAGACCTGGAGTCTGATCAGGCTGGTCTCTCCATCAAAAGCTCACTCTTTCCATAAACCCCAAAACAGAAATCTGGAATGTCAGAGAGCATTGATGTTTGAACTACACAGATTTTAGGTACCACTGAATTTTTCTCATGTAGAGTATTGCCACGGGAATTATGAGAATCATAGATAACATGAAACCTAGAATCCTGAGAAATTCCATGGATGAGACATTGGTCAAGTAGGAAAACTCAGAACAGTTCTAAATATACATCTACTTTTTCCTGTGGGGGGATAAAAGCTCTGAATTGGTGAGACACCCCAGGAAAAGAATCCTTAAAGGACTATATGTTAACTCTAGAACCCCAGTCTGTGTAGGAGCTCTCTCAACCAACAAACTCTTGACACCGACTCTGCAATAAGCAAGTTATCGTAATAAGGAAAAATATAAATATCTTGCATTCTACAGTAGACTACCACTAAAGCTAGACACACTTTGTTAAAAATAAATAAAATGAAAAAAAAAAAAAAAAAAAAAAAACCACCAACAACGCAGTGGATAGTCTAAAGGATAAAGAAGATAACTGACCGTGTGATCCAGACACAGAAAGCCTCACGAAACTGCAAAGAATGTGGAACTGTATATGAAGGTCATCAGCATATTTTCAATCTAAGGCCACCAGGAAACTCAAAATTGGGAAAGAGAGGCAAGTTATGCAGGATAATGTTCTGAACCCTGGCACTAACCATATACAGGTTTAGAAAAGAAAAACCCAGACCTTGTCTCTACGAAGGTTCTTTGGCACCAAAAATATTCTTGAATAAAACCTCTTCTAGCAGAGGTAAAAAAAGACCACTTCTCCCACCTCTAGAAGCAGGGACTGAATGACGACAGAGAAAAAGAGGAATTTGATCTGACAAATGAGGGGGGAATTCCCTTGAAAAGGGAGGAGAGACTGCCAGTGCCATCTAAAACATTGATGAATTACTTTCATGGCCCATTTGTCTGAAGCTACCTGTTGCCAAACAGAGAAATAAAGTTCGGACTTTCTAGAAGGATTAAAAGTTTACAAGGGAAGGGAGAAGAATGTATTGACAGACTATCCTTGTCCTTTTTCGGGGGGGGGGGGGTCTCCTTTCTTTCTGGAACCTCCATGACATTGCTTTTTTAAATGTTTGCTTACAAACCTCTTGCGACATCTTGCTAGGCTTGTTTTACACTTAACTTTTTTGAAAATTATTGTAGAGCTAGCATTAACCCACTGGAAATGGAAGGATGAAGAGAAAAAAAACATCTGAGAAATTCCCTTAATCAGCTTACCTCTCTCACCACATCTGAGGACCACTGCAGCAGATAGTCCAAACACTTGACTAAGAACTCAAAATTTTGGATTGAATGGCCCAAAGAAGTTTCCGAATGTGCAAACCTCAACCTTTTCAGTGGAAGCAGTCCTGGAAGTATCATAGGCACATTTCTAATGGCAGGTGGCCACCACATGAAACAGAAGCAATGAGGTTAAGCACAGATTTTTCCTATAACAGGAAAGAGATGCCACAATATTCCTCATGTTATCAAAATAGGCCATAATATTCCTCATGTTCTTAAGAGAGAGGAGCATAAACTTTAATATAAGAGCTTGACAGATAAGAATTCTAAACCAAGTGTTGCAAAAAATACACCTTTCCCTCAACTCTATCAAAAGCTTTCCCATCCTTGACAGAATATGTGTGTGTGTGTGTGTGGGGGGGGGGCTGGTAATAATCAATTGTTTAGTAGTAGCTGGGGTCACCATAGACATTACTATTGGGTCTAACCTGGGATTAATATTAAAAACAAACAAGACTGAGAAACTTCATGCGATCTGCTTTCTTGGGGACAGTAGGATGGCTGGCAGGCAAGTTACATACTGTAAAATATACTTTCTCCAATTTTCAAAGAACAGGAGGAGGAGTTGGCATGGGTTCAGGAAAATCCAGTTGCAAAAACTCATAACACTTTCTCGGAGACAATGGAAATGTCATGTCATGTTCCCAGTGAAATAACTGGTTCACACTTTTAGAATCTAAATCAGAACCCAGAGGAGGGGAAAAAAAAATGGAAGCTGTCCTTGACAACCATTTAGTTGTTCTAAGCCAGGGGTCTACAACTGTCACCATCAAAACAGCCATTTTGGCCCCCTCTCCCACCAAATAAAATTCATCAGAAGCCACAAAACCTACTTGACCCCAAGTATTATATATAGTTGTTCTACTAAATGTAAAATAATTAAGTTTATAAGAGCAATATTTAAAATCCGTCCCTATTTTTGCTCCTTTATTGGGATTGCTTGATGTGTGTGTCTGTGCGTCTGTCTGTTAGAATGGCCATTAATTTTCAAAGCTACAGGGAACCACTGCAGAGGAGTGACAGAGCCACAGGTTGCAGACCTCTTCTCTAAGCCTAAAACCTCAAATATTTTCTCTCTTGCCAGAAGCTACTGAACTAAACCCAATAAAATCACTCCAGTCCAAAGTAAATGAGAAAGGGAGAGACTCAAATCTAGGTTTTTGTTTCTTTTTGACAAAATTTGTGAAGCAGCAGACCCACTTATAAAAAACCTCCACATGACAGGCATTCCAGCATGGCCAAGTATTTTTTGTGCCTTCTCACAGAACTGAAAACATTGGTTCCGTCTTGCCCACCAGGGACACTCCAACAGCTGCACAGGATATGTCTAATCCACAGTCCATGGTGGCAGTACATTCTACACTACAGGGAACCAAGGAAAAAGATGATCGCGCTGAAAAAATAGAAATGGCCACAACAGGCTCACCAATCTGCAGCTGAGGCACTTCAGCAGCCGCTGGGGTGACAAAAACTATTTATCTAATTTCTTCTTGTGGTTGGTAGAAGGAAGAACTAAGGAAACAGGTAGGCTGATACCACAAGATCTTGTGACAGTCAAAAAAAACACTTTTCCTAGTATAAAATGATTAGAAAAAAAAAAAAAAAACTTTTGCCCATAACAAATACATGCCCCGAGAACTTATCTGCCCAGTCATGGAAACTGTTAACCAAGCATGGGCCTCTTCTACAAGAAGAATGCTCTTCAATGGCAGGAAAGCTCTGAAGGTCTTGGCACCCACACCACTCTCTTCATCGCAGCTCGAGTTGACTAACTGAACGTGTGGAAGGTACCCTTGAAGCTTTGGAAGCTGAATGGCCGTTATATATCCATAGCAGGATATAACACATGCAGCTAAGGCTACTGCAGCAGTGATCAATATGATGAACATCTGGGATAGGACACCTCCATAGCCGAGCCACTGAGACTAGGGTCATGTGGACATCCTGTATGTAATTTGGGTGGGGGGCAGGGTTTTGGTGGAGTTGCATACCATACAGAGATGTGGGCAATTGCATCAAGAGTCCACTGCATTACTATCAAAAGATTTGGACTTCTGAGGCAACGAAAATATTAAGTCCGTTTGCCTTCAGTGCAGTTCCATTTCTACCAGGACCACCATCATCAATCCCCCCTACTACCTAAATGGGTTCAGGGTGTCATGTTAACTCTTGCCACCTCCCTCTATTCAATGCCACTCTCCTACCTTCTTAAATACTCATGCCTGACTATCACAGGTCTCTCACACAATCCACTCACCTCTTTGTTAGACACCCTCATGTCCCTCACCTTCTTCCAGTCTGTTCCAAATCTTTTTCACCAGATAGTCTTCTGCTTTTCTGCACATGTCCCTGAACCACCATAATCTGTTCTTAGACCTTTTCTGCAACTGGAGCTACTGTGGCTTCTCATATGTCCCTCATTAGGCGGTGGTGGTGCTGCGGTAGCGTTGTCGCCTCACAGTAAGACTTTGTCCTGTACGATTCTCAGCTAAAGCGTCTTGTGTGTGGAGACATGCGTGAATGGGCGTACATTCGTTGAAGGTTGTGCGTCAGGCCTGGCAAGTCAGTACGTAAAAATCTACTGCCAATCATTAGCGGACCGGTATTCCGCTGTGGTGACCCCTAACCGGGAAAAGCCGAACGATACAACAAAAACAAGAGAATACAACGCCCCATTTGGTATGTACCTCTCAAGACATCTGCATCAACTGGAAAGGCCTCAGAAATATCTCACTAAAAGAATCATAGGCCTAAAGCAGATGCCCTATGTTGACCGTCTAAAAAAAAAACTCTACTATACTTTGTCGCATATCGTCTGCTCAGAGGCAATCTCCGCTTAACATACAAGGTCATGTCAAACCCAGAGCTGTTGGACATGCTACATTTAAAGAAATCCCAATCCCTCAGAGACACGCGCTCCAGGGATCTAAACCTTGTCATCAAATGACCAAAACATGCTGGAGGGATAGGTTCCTGACCCAGAGACTCCCCAGACTCTGGAACAGACTGCCCATACATGTCAAGGAGAGCGCCTCTTTGGCCCTCTTCAAAAGGAACCTTGATAATTGGATGGGAGATAGGAAATTCACCCCAGGGATCATGTCAGGCGCCCTGCTAAACAGGGGCCCAGGGAAGTAAATACTGTGGGAAGAAAGAGCCAGGGGAATGTTATGGCTAGGCTTGTATAGTACCAACCTATGTACACAGTGCTAGTCAAGAGTTCAGACACAGGAAAATGCATAAAATAATACAGTAGAATAGTTCTGACATAAATACAGAAAAACACTTTGAAATAGATAGGAAATAGGAAGATTAGACTAAGAGAAACACTAAGTCTAAGATCTTGCATACAGACACAGGCAGATACTGGCGAGTTGGAAATTCTCAAGACAAATGCCAAATACTCTCAGATTCGCTCCATTTAAATTGATTACACAGTGCTGCTTCACATTACATCATTCTTAATAATTTTCTGTTTTCCCAGACTAACAGAAACTCAGAGGTTAATAGCCCTTTTGATCTTTCAGCTGGTCAGGAAGCCACAGCAATAAAAGAAATTATACATGTAAATTCTAGCCATGGGCGGCTGCGGTGGAACAGCAGTTAGCGTTGCCGGCTCACAGCAAGAGGTTCTCAGGTTCGATCCTCAGCTGGGGTGCCTTCTGTGCAGAGTCTACATGTCCTCCCTGTGGTCGCGTGGGTTTCCTCTGGGTGCTCTGCTTTCCTCCCATATCCCAAAGATATGCTGTAGGTGGATTGGGCACTCTAAATTGGCCCTAGGTGTGAGTGCGTGCATGTGTGCGCCAGGCTGGCAACTCGACACCGTAAAACTCTGCCAATCATGAGCGGAGAGGTGATATGCTGTGGCTACCCCTAACCGGAAAAAGCTGAAAGAAGAAGATGAGTGCAAATTCTAGCCATTAACTCTGGCCTCAAAACAATAGGAAGAATTCCTTCATTTAGACATCTTGGCTCAGAGTTTTGACATCAAACAATTACACAATGCTTGACTTATCAGCTTTCCTACAGCAGGGTGCACTGTTGCTACATTTCTGCAGTTCCACATTTACCACCATTCTTTCCCCCCATTTAAGAGAACAAGGCTGTGGCTTATATTAATATTTACAAATGACAGAATTATCTACAAAATTCTATCTGGATAGGCTGGCACACTTCACCTATCTTAATGTCTAATCTAAACCACTGCAACACTACCTAGAAACTCCACTGAAATACCCCAATGATGTAGTATTTAATAGTCTAACCATTCAACACAATAAAATAGTTTAATAAAACACACAAAACTTTCAAGTCACAAGACTTTTCAGTGTTGCTTCTAACAGTACTGTTAAATGTAACACTGATGAAGAGTCTTGTGACTTGAAAGCTTTGCGTTTAACTATTTTACTGTGTCAAATGCTTGGACCTTGTTTTTTTTTCTCTGCATATTTCTTTAGACTACTGTTGGGTCCATTTAGTTGCCATACTACCCGTTTCGTTTGGAGTAGTATTTAATAGTGACACCACTCATTCCACAGGTACTACCATAACACTAGCATGCAAAAGCACCAGTGTGTAGAGTCCCATACCTCTTCCAAGCACAACATACCGACAATCCCTGAGCTAACCATCTGTATTTCATCTAAAAGCACCCAGTACAAATTTGGCAGAATACAATTATTGACACATTATTTAAGACAGATTGATTCTGGGACAAAACAAGAAAAGCATGCCCCTGTGTTAGAGAGGTGTGAAGCACAGATTGCAGCAAAGACAGACAGTACACAAAGGTGCTGAAGAGAGCAAGCCAACAAAAACTGGATTTACTCGACACAGATGGCTTGTCCATACCAAAAATGACCCTCACAAGCAACCTGGGGTGTTACCTGTGGGGACATCCTCACGAAGCATGAGTTTGCCAAGCTCACACTGACAAATGGTATTTGCACAGAGCAGCAGGGTGGTGTGCAGATGCGCACACACACACACACACACACACACACACACACACACACACACACACACACACACACACACACACACACACACACAAAGCAAGCAGAAATTGTGGAGCTGGAGGGAGCTGTTTTGGAGGGTCATCCACTGAGTCCAGCAGAATCAGTCATCACAATTTGATTCTCCCCTCTCTTTTGCCAGTGAACACCTGGGGGCTTAAGAGGTCATTTTGCCTTGAGAACAAATGGGCTGTAGATGAGGAATGAATGGTTAAATGCAGATTCAGAAAGGGCGACATTTGGCAAGGCCCAGTAGACAAAGGAGGAAGACGTAGTAATGGAACCAAGGTAATTTTCTTGACAAAGATACAATCGTTTTCCATGCCATATCAATAAAGTCATCAAACCTTTTTAATTCACTGTAGCCTAATGTGTACTGTGACTTAGAAACATTGCCTATTGGACAGATTCTAATTTAAAGAAAACCATGCATATGACACCCAAACTCAGTGCAGCCAGATGCGTATTAGAAGCATTATCTTTTGGACAGCCTCTCTAAAATAAAAATTCTTAAAAAAAGATCCAAAATAAACTTTTGTAATGGCTTGCTCTAAAGTGAGTAGTGGCTATAGCTGGGTCATTTGAGAAACCCTTTCATAAATGTCAGCATTGTCAAAGAAAAATATTTTTAAAAGTAAATTAAGAAATGTACCATTTTGGAAGAAAAGCCTGCAAACATATGCATTCTACACAAGCATCTCCAACTCAATTCTTTATGTGCAGTTACCCAGACCTTTAACACATATGTAACTTTGGAAGTGACAGACACCAACTGATGGACGAATGACCAAGACAATCATTTATAAATTCTTCAATCACAAAATGACCAAACACACATCACTAAACCCACTCACTCATTTAAAAATAAATTCTGTAAGCAATAAGCCCCCACAGCTCAGGAGCTTTGCCCTTCACCCCCTCATAAAATCATCATGTTAAACACCAGAGAAAGTAAAACCTCACTAATAAAATTCTCAGCAGTCTAACAGCATCTACAATACAATGAAAGAAGGATTGCAATCAAGTGCAAACTCAAACAAATGTGAACAGCAAGAACCTGAGCAAATGATCACCACCGACTCTTTTGCAAGACCAAAACAAACTCTCTTTTTGGAACAAAAAAGACAACGCATTGATGTCCTTACATTAACCGCTGCAGTATTCCTTACAAATGGGGATTCCCTGCCATGAAGGCCATCTTCCAGCCTGTTTACCAAAGTCTACCGTTGCTTTAAGGCAACATCACCTGAACACTCTTTGTGTAGAGTAGGGCATAAAAGGACGTTCAGGCGTACCATCCCCAGAACTTCTCTACCGCCAGTCCGAACAGTGTTTTAACCATTTGTCCATTGCCTCTTTTCTTCTTATACAAACCATTTTTCTGTTTGTTGGCATTCCTCTGCTTACTCCTGTTTGCTGGAGTCCTCCCAGTTGCGATAAGTACCCAGTTGGGTTTTTGGTTACCTTTTCTGTTTTGTAATGTTTGGGGGTGAATGTCCTCCAGGAAGGGTAAATGCCAGTGTGGGAGACTGATTCGCCATAAAGACCACAACAGTAAGTGTCCTTTTTACCTAGGTGCTGCTCACGATGATACATCTTGTTCAAATTGTCAGGCGTTTGTCCCCAAAACTCCATAGTAGGCTTTCTTCCCTCTCCTTGTATCTTGAGAACTAGCGTCTTAATTTTCTTGCTACACATACTATGGATGGCACTTCCTGCCCCAAAGGTCAGTCATCAAGGAAGAAGGTGCATAAGTTAAGACTGGAATCTTCTGCTATTCAGCCTCTGTTGGGAGTCTCTCCCGAGGTTATTATGAACCCGGAGTCTCACCCGACTGTTTTGTCAGATTCTTCTACCATGTCTGGGTTGGAGGACAGGGTGAGGGATCTGGTGGGCAGCAGGTCCGAAGAAGCTTTGCAGGTGTCAGTTTTGGGCATTCAGAGGGAACCACAATTGACCGTTCCCCATGGGTCTAGATGGGTTCCACAGTTTCTCTTTAGGGAAGAGGTTTCTACCGCAATTGTGGAATGCCGTCCCAAGTCTGGGCCTTCTCAGGTTTCTAGGATGGATGCCCCCTTAAAAAGAAACAAAACTAATCAGGTTTCTTCTGCATCTAGGGATCCACAAAGTGAGTGGCAGGCCTTTACTCAGGGGTTATTTAATGCTTTATTGTCGTTGAAGCCTCCTCGAGGGGTTTCAGTTCTTGGTCCTCCTCTTCCCCTAAAAAGGCCCAGAGAACTGCATTCTTCTGAAGTGGATTCTGAAGAGGACTCCCTTGCGTATTCTACCTAGATTCCTTCTCCTTTAGACTACGTGTCTGAGGAGGAGGATTCTCATACTCTAGACAATCTTTGAGGAAATTTCCTTTGGAGACACTATCTCTAGGATGCTGAATTTTTTTTAAGTGGGATTGTGTCCAGGTTGATAACCATAAGAGGTATTATGAGTTACTGCTGATGGAATCTCCTAAACCTACAGCCAGTCCTCCCATCTTGCCAGCTTTATTGGGATGTTTTTTCCACTGCCTCAAACACCGAATTCTCTGTCCCCTACTCCCAGGAAGTCTGATAGGAACAATCCTCAGGCACCCTATAAAAACATTTTTGTTTAAATGTCCTGCTGATGACCCCCTCTGTGGTGTCTGTAGCCTCTAATAAACCATTTCAATTGCTTCCTTCGCCCAAGTTGCTGCCTTATGACAAGAAGCCAGTGTGCCGAACAGTCACAGTTATTTTACATTAAGAAGGTTCGTGGTCTGCACTCTTGTGGGAGAAGAAGCTGGACTCTGCCCTTCTGAGCTGGGAATTTCTGGTCAAAGGTTTATAGTGTCTGAATATTTGAACTGTATCTTACTGAAATTGGTACACCTTGTTTGCTGTAGCATAGACTAGATCCAGGCCTGCTGAATCTAGCTTTGTTTATATGCTTGTTGTTTGCTTGCTTGTTATTTACCTGGAACGCTAATTCCACCTAATACGCGGCTTCTCATCGCTTCTGTGGATCACTAGTGATATCTGCATTGCTTACTGTACTTATTTCCTTGTTTCACTTGAAAGAAAGTTACTGTTTGTCATTTTTGCATTTAAGTTACCTGTAACACATTGCACTTAAGTTACCTGGCACTTGCTCACTAAAGCAATTATATTAAAGTCAGCACTAAAAATTAAAAGCACTACACCCTCACTCCCCACTGGCCCTTGTTTTCAATTATAAAGGAATTCCCAACATTATTCTAGCATGTCCAAAGGTCAGTTGTCAATCTCCGCTCCGGTCCAGCTGGTGAATCTGGGAATCTTGAGGCAATGTTACAACTGCCTCATGTACACACACAACCCTCTCCTCCTCCCAACAAATTCCAACACGTGAGAGATGCACCCATACAGCCAAACTGGAGGGTAAGCTCTCTCAACTCAGTACTGGCATAACCAGTCAGGAGGAGAAGGAAACCACACTCACTACAATTAGTCTCACATAGACCTACCACGACAGCAAACCAAACACATAATCACACAAAAACATACTCAGAGGCTCTAAATAAAGATCTGCCCAAGCAGCAGATACCTCCAAAGCAGACACCCAAGCAACCGCTACCCAAAAACAAAACACGTGCAACACATACCTCCCAAGCCAGTGTGCCGAACAGTCACAGCCCTTAAGACTAAACACACCTGATACACTTGTAATAGGTGACTATAGTCAGGCACACTGACGTCCCGCTCACTAGGCTGAACAAGGAGAGGGTCACGGTGAGCAGCCTGTCAGGCGCTAGGATAACATAACACATAACACAAGCACTCAGGTCACTCCAAGGCAAGTACAAATATGACTCAGTCATTGTCCATGCTGGTGTGAATGACCTGAGACATACCTCCCTGGACTACATGAAGAGACATAGAGGAGCTCTCTGAGCATGTAGCCCAGGCCGGTATGACCCTGACTTTGAGTAGCATCTTACCCTCACCAAGAATGATGCCACAATATGAAGACAAGATGATCAATTTCAACAATTGTCTTAAGTACTGGTGTCATTCAAAGGGGATCCAATGCCTGTCAGCTTGGGATGATATGCTCGACAAGCCACGATGCTTCGCTACGGACGGCTTGCACCTGTCACCCCTGGGCTTTCAGATATTGGCAAAGGCTCTTGCTACCCCCATAGTGCCTTTTTTAGGCAAGGCTCAAAAGACAAACCCACCTCCATAGGTATCACAAGGGATAAGAAACTAAGAGTAATGCTACTCAACGCCAGAAGTCTAAACCTCAAGATGCATGCACTCTAAACTCTCCTTAGCATGGAGAACATCGATATCTGGGCAGTAACAGAAACCTGGTTCAGGGCTCCCGACAGCACCCCAGCACTACCAGGTTATACCTCATACCATGCTTTTCGGCCCCAAAACTTGGACCGAACCACAAAAGGAGGGGGAGTATCAATATTCAAAGATACCCACACCTCCAGGTTGGTGGCAAAGCACGAAGCATCAGAGACTATTCCATGTGCAACTAACAGTGGGTAAAACTGCCTTCCAGTTTATAGCCTGCTACAGACCACCCTCCCAAACCCAGGAACCCCACTCGGCCTTCCTGAGAACACTGGAAAATATGAAGGTCTCTCCAAGCACCATTATATTGGGTGACTTCAACTACCCAAACATAGACTGGGAGTATTACTCTAGCTCCAACACCCTAGCCCAAAGGTTCCTAGAATTTATAAACTCAAATGCTATGGAACAACTTGTTACCACTCCCACAAGAGGGGAAAACATACTGGACCTGATCACCACCAACAATGGGACTCTATGCTCCAGACCAGAAGTGTATCCCTCACTGGTAAGATCAGACCATAAACTAATCTCACTGGATATTCACATCCCCGACCCCACCACCTGCCCAGAAAACCACAGTGAAAAACTTCTCTAAAGCAAATTTCACACTCCTCAAAACCGAGGTGGAATCCTTCAAAGCCCCCAGGCCTGTGGAAAATACAGCCCAGACAGCAGAATCCTTTATAAATGCATTCTATGAACACCTTCAGGAATGCATGGATCATGCAATCCCAAATAAAACCAAGACCCAATCCTCCAAAGGCAGACGTCCTGTCTGGTGGACCCCAGCCATAAACAAACTATACAACAGAAGGAGGAAGCTACTAAATGACAGAGCAAAATCCCAAAAAGGGAAGGCATCACTGATCAGTATTAGCAAAAAACTATGGGCACTCATAAAATTGTCTAAGGCCAGCTTCGAGAGAAAAATTGCACAGGACACTAAGGATAATCACAAGGCTTTCTTTAGTTATGTTAGGAACCTGGGTGGGAATTCCCAGATATGCTCAGAATTAGTCCAAAATGACAAAAAATACACCGAACCCACAGACATTGCCAACATCCTAGCGGACAGGTTCAGCAAACTTCTCCCCTCCCCACCAAAAGGGCAAATATCTATCCCAGCAGAGTGCTGCCCCCCTGACATCTCAGATGCTCAGTTAAGAGCCGCCCTCTCCAAAGCAAAAAACACAGCATCAATGGGACCAGACGGTGTCCCAGGCTGCGTCCTACATGAACTCCAAGAAGAGCTAAACCCAAACATAAAACTACTGTTCAATCTCAGCCTTACTACAGGATATGTGCCCAAAGAGTGGCGTACAGCAACAGTGGTCCCTCTCCATAAAGGTGGTGCCTCAACGGATCCTGGAAACTATCACCCCATAAGCCTGACTAGTTTGGTCTGCAAAGCTATGGAAAGGATCATCATGGACCTCATAAATAAAGATATTGGGGACCTACAGACACTGGATTCTACCCAGTTCGGCTTTGTTAAGGGCAGATCCTGCCTCTTAAACCTGGTTGATTTCTTTGAAACAGTCACCAAGGCCATTGACGACGGGAAGGTGGTCCACACAGCCTACCTGGACCTCGCAAAAGCCTTTGATACAATACCCCACTCGGGCATTATAGATAAGCTCACCAGCTTAAATATAAACCCCTATGTCACTAGATGGATTGCAAACTGGCTCAAGGACAGAACCCACATGGTTAGAATTGCTGGAGCCATGTCAGACTCCAAACCAGTTACAAGTGGTGTCCCACAAGGCTCAGTCCTGGGACCTCTCTTGTCTGGTATATATTTCTCAGAGGTACAGGCCAACACGGAAGGACTGTGGCTGCCCAAGTTCGCAGATGACTGCAAACTGGGTGCCATAATCGACTCTCTAGCCGACACAAGCATCCTCCAAAAGGGCCTCATAGAAACAGACAACTGGTGCCAGAGCCATGGCCTCAAGCTAAATGCCAAAAAGTGTATAGTCATCCCCTTTGGCAAAAACAAAGTGCCCACAAAATTACCACATAGGTGGTAATCCATTAAGTACAGAAGTAATTAGGGACCTGGGGACCCAAGTTGATAGCAATCTCTCATTTGACAACCACGTGGCCAAAGTGGTTAGAAAAACATTTTATATAGCCCACCTAATCATGAAGGGATTCGCATCTAGATCAGGGGAGGTCATCGTGCCTCTTTACTCATCCCTCATCAGGCCCATAATTGAGTACAATGCCCCTTTTGGGATGTACCTTACCAGACACCTGCAGCAACTGGAAAGACCCCAAAAGTAACTCACCAAGAGGATCAAAGGGCTCAAACAGATGCCATATGCTGCCCGGTTAAAGAAACTCCAGCTCTACTCAGTGGCATACCGCCTGTTCAGAGGCAATCTGTGCCTGACGTATAAAGCCATGTCCAACCCGGAATTAATGGACATGCTGCACCCCAGAAAATCCAAATCCCATCGAGCTACGCTCGAGACTTGAACCTCATCACTGAAATAAATAGGACATGCTGGAGGGACAGATTCATAACCCAGAGGCTCCCTTCACTCTGGAATAAAATCCCAGTCCAGGTTAGGCAGAGTCCCTCATTGACTCTCTTCAAGAGGAATCTTGATGAGTGGATGGGAGATCGTAGGTTTACCCCGGGTATCACTTCTGTGTCACTGTTAGACAGAGGCACAGTATACTAACCTCGAAAAAGGGCATAGCAAACTACATTTAAAATGGGTGGCGAAAGCCAAACACATTCTGGCTAGGCTTATAAATGCCCTAGGGCAGATGGCCTAGTATGAACCTATGAACAGTAGAACAATGGCTAGGCTGGGTAAGAAGGTTTATACCTCAGCTAACCTAGCTTTTAGGCCATTAATTATCAGACCCATATATCTAGGTATGTCTTTGGTCTTCTTTCTCAAGCTTGTCAGATTCTTTCTGATCTTCCAGACTCGGAGCAAATCTTCAACTCTTTCCTTGCTTGGGACTTCCTCTCGGGTAGTTATCCTATCAAATGTAATTATGATGCAGCAGATGCCTCTTCTAAGGCTGTTGCTTCTGGTTCAGTTCTGAGGGGATATTCATGGCTTTGGCTTCAATCTTTGCCCGATGATATTAAGGCTAAGTTGCCGAATGCTGCTCTGGACAATACTCTTTGTTTGGTGAAGTTGCTGCAGGTTTAAGTCTCTTCAGGACAAGGAAAAGGCTTTACAGGAGCTTAAGCATGTCGGTTTCTCCTGTGCCTAAATTTTAGTGAGACTACCCTTCTAATCCAGCCTTTGTTCGTAGGCAATCTCGCCCTCCTCCTAAAGGTAAAAAAGGTAGTAAACAAGACTCCTTCTGCTAAGGCCACTCAGACTGCAGGGATTCTTAAGCCTTCCTTTCCTGACAAACCAGGTGCTCTCTGACTACACACCCTTGGCTCCGAATCACCCATGTTTTCTTGGGTTCTGTCATTCGGCAAGGGTACTTCATGGTCTGGATTTCACGCTCTCCTTTTATGGGCCTTCCTCAGCCTCCTCATGCACATCTCCCCCCCCCCCCCAAGAGGTTCAAGACCTCTTGTCTCAGGGTACTATTCAAGAGGTGCCAGTGTGCCAAAGGGGGAAACTGTTTTATTCAAGAATGTTTTTGACCAGAAAAGAAGGAAGGTACTTTGAAACTTATTCTAGACCTCTCTCATCAAAACACCTTTCTGAAGGTGCCCTCCTTTCGGATGTTATCCCTCAAGTCCTTTTTTTTTTTCCCTTTCTTGCTCCCTCAGACCTTTCTGGTGTCTCTGGACCTCAAAGATGCTTATTTCCATATTCTGATCCATCCTCTTTTCAGAAGATTTTTGCGTTTCTCTGTTGCTTCCTTGCATTTTCAGTTCTGTTCTTTGCCCTTTCTACTGCCCCAAGGATGTTCACCAAATTCCTCACTCCTGTGGTTGCCTTTTGCAGGCATCGAGGGATCCAAATCTTTCCTTATTTGGATGACCAGCTAATTCAGGCATCTTCTCCAGGAGGTCCTTTTGCTAAATCTTCATTTTACCATTTCTCTTCTTCAGAGCCTGGGGTTCACAAACTTCAAAAAGTCTTCCCAGACTCCTTCTCAGGATAATGTCTTTCTGGGTTGCAAGTTTAAAAATGGTGCCAATGCTGACATCTCTGCCTCCTCCAAAAGCATTAATTAGAAGTTATGTACTCACCATAACGTTCCATCTGAGTAGGTGTATTCATTTGTCTGCAACCTGTGGGTTATGGATCCGATATCGGATCCGAACCGGCATGGTTTTCCAGCTATGGATCCAAGCTCTCAGCTCCTCCCCTCACCCATAATGCCCTGCTCTACCCTCATGACCTCAGATCGAGTTTGCCAAAGCAACAATACCCTAAAAAGGGCAACAAGGAATATGCAGGAAACTGAAAAGGCCAGGGGGATAGGAGGGCGGGATGGTTGCAGACAAATGAATACACCTACTCAGATGGAACGTTATGGTGAGTACATAACTTCTAAATCTGAAGTAGGATATTCATTTGTCTGCAACCTGTGGGACAGAGTCCCCAGCTACCTGAATCTTGGGCGCCATCATGGAAGGATATTCCGAGCACCGCAGAGCCAAAGGATGCTCTACCCCTAGATGCAAGATCCAACTTATAGTGGGAAATAAATGTATGAGATGAAGCCCACGTGGCTGCTGCACAAATATCATCTAGAGGAATCCTAGCCTTGAAGGCTGCCGAGGTAGATACTGACCGGGTTGAATGGGCATGAACACCCCCCGGTGCGGGCCTTCCTGACGCTTGATAAGCCAATAAAATGCACTGTGAAATCCAGCGGGACAGAGAAACTTTAGAGATTGGCTTGCCCAAATTGAATTTTGCAAAGGAAATAAACAGCTGGTCGGATTGCCTATGACCAGCTGTCCTGTTGAGATAAAATCTAAGTTGCCTGTGAACATCTAGTGAATGTAGCTTATATTCACCTTTGTTTTCATATTTAGGGAAGAAAACAGGGAGGTTAATGGATTGATTGATGTTTGCTTCAGAAGCGATTTTAGGAAGGAAGGACGGGTTGGTCCTGAGGGAGACACGGTCCGGATGAAATACCAAGTAAGGAGGTTTAGCTGATAAAGCTTGAAGTTCAGAAACTCTCTTGGCAGATGTAATGGCTACCAAAAGGCTGTCTTGTAGGACAAGAATTTGAGATCCACAGAGCCGGGCTCGAAGGGGAGCGGTCAAGGCCTGTAGGACCAAAGAAAGGTCCCAAGGAGGAACTGCTTGTTTTATAGGGGCCTGAGAAGAACAGTACCTTTAAGAAATGTTTTACACAATTTGGCTGACATAAGAGGAATAGACTCTTGACCAATGTGATAGTGAGAAATTGCCGCCAGTTGAACTTTGACTGTGGAACTGCTGGCACCATCATTAAAGAGAGAGGTTAGAAAGTCAAGCACTACAGGGAGAGGAACCGTGAAGGGATTCAGGCCTTGCCGCCGCCCACACAGAGAAACGTTTCCATTTGCTTCGTAAACCTTTCTAGTGGATGGTTTATGAGCCGCCACCAAAATAGCCTTTACCGTGAAGAAATACCGAGTCCTTATCAAGAGTGGAACTGGAGCAGCCAAGCGGTCAGCTTCAGGTTGTCCAGGTTCGGAGGAGGAATGCAGGATGGATGGGATATCAGATCCGGGATGGGATCTAGAATCCAAGGAGGATTCACCGAGTGAGACCTTAGGAAGGGGAACCAGATCTGTCGAGGCCAGAATGGAGCAATGAGAATCATTCTGCAACCCACCCGAGAGGCTTTCTGAAGGACTTGCAGCATCAGAGGCAAGGGTGGATAGGCATACAGAAGACCGGGTGGCCAAGCATGCACCAGAGCGTCTCTTGGGGTACCTCCGGGAGGAGGTATTAGAGCGAAAAACTGTCGCACTTGGTGTTTGAGGGAGAAGCAAAAGATCGCATGAAGGGTTCCCCACCGTGCGAATATGCGTTCCGCTACTTGACAATTGAGAGACCACTCGTAAGGGGTCAGAATGGTGCGACTGAGCTTGTCCGCTAGGATGTTGGACCGACCGAATGTGCGTTGCTATGAGAAAGCGATTGGTGGAGATTGCCCATTCCCAAACTCTCATGGCCTCTCGACAAAGAGGGTAAGACCTTGTTCCCCTTGCTTGTTGATGTACCAGACAACAGACATGTTGTCCGATTGAATTGCAATTGTTCCCAAGGGAAGAAAGTCCTGAAGTGCTAGCAACGCTAAGAGCACTGCTCTCATCTCTAGAACATTGATATGCAGTAAGGTCTCTGAATCGCTCCACGTGCCTTGGACTGTCCGCCCAAAGTGCCCCCACCCGAGGCGGGAGGTGTCCGTGGTCACCGTGGCGAGAGGGGAGAAGCACAAAATGGGCGACCTTCGTGGAGATCCGGGAGTGGAGCCACCACAAGAGGGACCGCTTGCAAGCCTTGCTGATCGCTATGGGATGATGCATGGGGAGAGCAAGGTATGACCACTGTACTAAGAGCGTCCACTGAAGAATGCGCATATTGAGCCTGGCAAGAGGAAGAAGTGCTATAGCCGAAGCCATGGACCCTAGAGCCCTCAGGACCAACTCCGCTGGAACAGAACTTGAATGGAGAATGGCCCGCACCTGGAGCTGCAGATTTAGAACTCTGTCCGCAGAGAGGAAGGCTCGTAAACTCCTTGTGTCTAGTCTGGCCCCTATGAAATCTAAGAGCTGTGTGGGCGCCAGGTTGGACTTCTTTGTATTTATTGTGATGCCCAAAAATGGAGCAAGATGGAGAAAGGAGTCTCGCGCCAAGAGAAGTAGATGCCTTGTTGGGGCGGTAAGAAGCCAGTCGTCCAGGTAGGGAAAGACCTGCACCCCCTGAAGCCTCAGGTGGGCCGCTACCACTGCTAGTACTTTGGTGAACACCCTGGGGGCTGTGGTGAGACCAAAGGGAAGGACCCGGAACTGGTAGTGACTGGCTCCCAGCCGGAAGCGGAGAAACCTCCTGGAGCGCCTGTCCATCAGGATGTGGTAGTACGCGTCCTTGAGATCTATCGAGCACATCCAGTGATTTTCTCCCAGAAGGGGGAGAATAGATTGCAGAGTGACCATTCGGAATTTTTCTTTGGGGACTGCCAGATTCAAGAGAGAGAGGTCTAGGATTGGTCTTAGTTCCCCCGTCTTTTTTGGCACTAAAAGAATCTGGAGTAGAACCCTGATCCGATCTGGTCTGGGGGAACGGGCTGGATGGCTCTTTTCTTTAGCAGATGGCCAATTTCTGCCAAAGCGGCCTCCCGTTGACCGGGTGGTACGTCTGGGAGGGACTTCATCTTTGGAAGGTGAAGGAAAGGAATGCGATATCCCTGGATATGATTTGGAGCACCCAGCGGTCCGATGTTATGGACTCCCATGCCGCTAGGTGCCCCGGAACGTCCCGACTGCCTCCAGAGTAGAGCAGTCGGGCAACCCTCAGGGTTGCTGCGGGCCGTTCAGAGAAAGGTTCCCTGGACCCGAAGTTTCTGGGAGCCCCTCTGCCTCTAGGGCGGCGTCCTCCCTGTCCTCCTCTGCCACGGAAGGACTGGTTGTCCGGAGCAGGCTGGGACTGCTGCGACTTCGGAACCACATCTTCTTCTGACCCTTTTGGTTCCTAGAATAGGGCCTCTGGGGTGCAGAGAAGCGGATTCCGACGGCAGACAGCGTCTTCCGTCCTTCTCGCTCTGGGTCAATGTCTCGCGAACGGTCTTGCCAAACAGAGCAGAACCATCAAAGGCGTTAAACGACGCCTTGAAGGGCTCAGAAAAATGAGTGACGGAGCCAGGCCTGACGCCTAGTGACCAGTCCTGTCCCGCAGCTCTAGCGCGCCTCCGTTGCATGGGAGAGTAGCCGCATAGAAGTATTTGTAACTGACCTAAGAGTGGCCATTTTGGTGGAGTGCAGAACTCTGTCCTCCTCCGAAATGGACTCAGGGGGGGATGCAGCGTATTCCTTAATAAGATCTCGCTGCATCCGAATAACGTGTGCCAAATAGTTCAGCGCCCTTACCGAGAAGGTCGCCGAACTGAACATCCGCTTCCCCAAGCGGTCCATCATCCGAGACTCCTTGCTCGGTGGGTGGACTGAGGGACTCTCTTGAGCCAGTTCCCTCTTTGTGGCCGCCATCAACATGGCATCTACAGGAGGCCCCTTACTCCAATGGGTCCGGTCGGATGGCGACTAAGGATCCTATCCGGTCTTTTGGGAATTGGCTCCACGGTGTCCGGTTCCTTCCACGCCCTGGTGGTAATAAGGTCCACCAGGGGGTCGGCAGGGGACACCCAAGAGGTAGACGGGCCCGTTTCAAATGCCTCCAAGAACACGGACTCGTCCGAGGAAGACTTGGGGGCAGACCACCCCCCCCTTATACGGAGCATTTCCATGATGTCTCCAAAGGAGACATCCTCGGGGGGTGCCCGTGGGGAGCCTTCCCCTTCCTCCAAGTCCGTGTCTTCAGTGAGAGACTCGGGAGTCAATGTGCCTCCTTATGCGTATGCTTGCGAGGGCCTCCTCTGGGGGCTGTCAGAGGAGTCCTCAGCAGCAATTTGCTGCATAGGAGCAACTTGGGGCACAGAAACGGGCTGTCCCAGGGGCCGGATGGTGGAAGCCTGGCCCAGTGCAGAGGGAGCGGGACGGAGCCGAAGCAAGTGCCGGGGTCCGGAGACCCTCAACAGAGCCCTCTCCACTACATCAAAGGCGAAGGAGCCGACCTCGACCAAAGGATCCGGCAATCGGCTCCCTCGGATCCGAAGAGTGGATCCGAGCCGCGCCAAGCACTCGGATCCGAAGGGACAGTGCGCTCCGACACAGACGGCGCCGAAGGAGCACTGATCCCCGGATCCGGCTCGGATCCAGGCTCCGAGATCGGGTCCGACGCACTGAGGGCAGGGTCGGGTCCGGTACCAAGTACTATCGGCTCGACCTCCCCGCTCGAAGCTGCTCGGCTCCAGCTGCTCCGCACCCGGATAGCGGGTCGGAGAAGGTGCAATACGCTTAAAAAACGGTGTTGAGGTCCCCGAGGGGAGGCAAGAGCACTCCCATCTGCATCTGGGCCTGGATGAACCTTCTCATCATCCGTCCAGATCAGCATCAGAAAGGCTATGGGTAGATCTCGAAGAGGCTACCGAGGTAGGCCTGGAGTGCCTCCTCGATACCCTCGACGGAGATCGGGTCTCCTCCTCCTCAGCACCCGTGAAAAGCACACAGGGGACCGGAGCCGAGAAGGAGGAGACCTAACCGACAACGGAGCCGGGAGAAGCCGCTTGGCTGGCGGGCCGAAACAGAGGTCTCGGCCCGCCGCTTGTGGTGCGTCTCCCTCCGCTCCTTTTTAGCAGCATCCCTCTCCTCTCCAGAAGCGGGAGTTTGAGTCCCAGGAGCAGGAGGGGGTGCCACAGGGGGAACAACTGCAGCCGCAGGAGTCCCCGAAGGAGCGGAGGCCGGAGCCGAGTCTGGCGGTAAAAGACCCGCCAAGACCAGCTTGGACCTCCGCTCCCTCAGTGCCCTGGGGTTGAACCCTGCACAAATGGAACAACCAGATGTGAGGTGTTCAACCCCAAGACACTTAACACACCGAGTGTGGCCATCAGCCGGAGAGAGCTTATGGCCACACTCGGAGCATTTCGAAAATATAGATTTAGGCTGGTCAGCCATAATCTATAATCCAGCAAAAGTTACAGAAAGTAACTTAAAACAAAAAGACACACAGGCCTACACACACACTCTACGCAACAGCGAGGGGAGGAATAAGAAAATTACTTACTTTAACTTAAAATAAACTCAAAATACACTATAATAAAGGGAAACCTAAACTTTCACACAAATTCAGTCAAAAACCAAAAAATTCTCTGTTTTTTTACAAGAAAAAGAGTTCACTTAGCTGAGAGCTATGTACCCAAATCCAGTCACCAGCGCGGCAAACGAGATCTGAGGTCATGAGGGTAGAGCAGGGCATTATGGGTGAGGGGAGGAGCTGAGAGCTTGGATCCATAGCTGGAAAACCATGCCGGTTCGGATCCGATATCGGATCCATAACCCACAGGTTGCAGACAAATGAATATCCTACTTCAGATCTCTCATTTCTTTCTTTCAAACCTCTTCTTCCCCTTGGCCTCCATTCCAGCCAGGAAGTTTCTGAGATCTCTGGGGTTCATGGCTTCCACCCTTTCAAATGCTCCCTCTGGGAAAACTCTAAATCTGTGTGGCTTCACATACGTATCTGCTAGACTTTCCTGTTCCACTTCTCCAGTGTCTCAAGAAAGAACTTCTGTGGTGGAATCAGTAGTTGTCTCCGAATCCAGTGTTCCCTTTCCAGCCTCCTCTTTTCTCTCAGGACCTGTTCACAGACACTTCAGATGTAGGATGGAAGCATCGTTTGGCACCCTCAGGGTTCAGGGAGTGTGGTCACCTCATCAGCAGAAGGATCACATCAACATCAAAGAGATGAGGGCTCTTAAGCTGGCTCTTCAGGCCTTTCATCCTCCCTTCTCTGAAAGGACTCTCAAGGTATTCACAGACAATACCAGTGTCATGTGGTATATCAACAAATGGGGGGGGGGGGTACGAGATCTTACTGTCTTTGCCAGCTGGCACTTCTGCTATGGGATCTGGCTATACAATATCGAGTGACTCTTCAGGCAGTTTACAGTCCTTCAGATCAGAAACTTGTGGAAGACAATATGAGCAGGTCCTTCACTCAATTCCATGAATGGATGCTTCACAGGTGTGTGTTTCTGGACATTGTTCATCAGTGGAGTACTCCAAGTAGATCTCTCAGTCTCCCCCTGAACAGAATTTCCTCCGTTTTATGCCAGAGTCCCAGGTCCCTTGGTATGGAAGGTGGACACCCTCATTTTCTTGGAAGGGGACGTTTCTTTATGCATTCCCTCCCTCCCTTTCCTCTCATTCCAAGAGTCCTGTTCAGGATTCAACAGGATGTTCCCAAAATCTTGTTGGTGACCCCCTTTGGCAGTGACAGCACTGGTTCCCTCTACTTCTGCATCCAGCCAGGGGCAATCACTACAAGTTGTCTCACAGGGTGGATCTCCTCACACAAGACAAGACAAGGGGTCTCTCATCCATCCCCACCTGTCCACGCTTCAAATGATACGGTGGGTGATCAGGTTTTGATTCCTCATTCGATACTTTTTTCTGAGGATGTGTTGCAGATCTTGCAGGAGGTCAGGAAGGCTACTACTAGGAAATCCTACTTATCTAAATGGAAGAGGTTTTCTATTTGGTGCATTTCTCGTGACCTGGATCCACTTTCTGTGGCTGTTTCTTTGGTTCTCTCTTATTTGTGCGAGTTGCTCAATGCTGGTTTGCCCTATTCTTCTATTAAGGCCCACTTATCAGCTCTTTCTGCTTGTCTGCCTTTAACTCCCCCATTAGCTTCTATATTTCAGGCTAAGCAATTTCTTAAAGGAGTACAACAGGTATCTCTAATGTATTCCTCAACTTCACGGCCCTTTTCCTCCCTATTTACATTGTCCTCTGTAAAGCAACAATAAAGCATTTATAATTTTTATAATTCCCCTTACTTCTGTAACAGAAGCCTACCTTCTCATACTGTGATGGTTTCACTTACAAAATGATTCTCTCATGTTTGAATAAAGCTTGCTGGAGTCGCCCAGTTACTGACATTGAGGCCAGGCAGTGCAGGTACTTTTTTTTTTTTTTAAATCCGTTCCCTCCCCCAAAGTGACATCACCACAGCCGTCATCTGATTCTAACTAAAATAACAAGACCACCCATTCTGTGATGTTATGGCTCCCTTGTACTTCCCCCAGCCTGAGTGCTGTTCATTTTACATTCTGCACGGCAAATGATGCTTAGGTGGTGTATCGCTTGCATACCTCTCTGTTGTATTTGCACCAGATACTGCTAGTGTGCAGTGCAGGAATAGAAAGATTAAAACATTACCCTGGTATCAGAGGTGGCAGTGCAACATATTCATAGTAGCTTAACATGAGAGTAGAAGCAAGCACCATGTGAAACCTGAACAAGCTCCTAGAATTATTCAGTGCAGCTTCCACACCTTAAGTCTGAAAATGAATTCACATACTCACATGAACAGGAGTAGCTGCATATTGATGGCTAAAGGTGTATGGGCATGTCGGGTGGTTACTACACTGCAAAACTGGTATGTAATGGTGGAGATATTTGGAAGGCATGAGCAAACACACCAGTATATTAAAGCCATAGCACCAATTGAACTGGAGGCTGGCAAAAAGATTTAGTAAGGGATTTTGTCCATGCACAAATATTTCAACAGGGATTCTTTGCAGTGGCATCCATTATCTGATTCAAGGTAAGTTAACCTTGCTGTCCTTTATTTAAAAAAAAATCAATAAAAAATTTACTTTGTTATAAGTGACTTCTGGACACAAGAAAAATGAAGGGGAAAATATAGCAATGTGGTTTGTATGTACAAAGACAAATCCAGAGACACTGCAAAAGGTTTTTTTTTGCAAATAGTGGAGTAAAAACATATGAAGGCAAACACTGCATACCAACACACTTTGCACATGTAAATCTCAATTTTTAAAGTGGAAGCATGAAGTGATACTTTAACACTTATATTAATAAAGACCTAAACTGGTTAATAGTATAAATGTTTTATTCTTTAGTGCCTTGGTGAAAGACCTTACTGGATGTGACTGCAGTCAAGTAAGGCCATGGCTATAGTGCAGCAAAAAAATGCCCCCTCTAAAAGGAAATGCTAGAGCAAAGATTAAATTACATGAGTCAAGCACTCTGCTGAGATCTGCCAATCAATGGAATTACCAGGTCATATTACCCTCAAGACTTTGACAGATAGGGAAGCTAAGTGTTATGGGGGAGGGGAGAAGTAAATGGACTGGAATTCGTCTCACAAATTAGTGCCATTTAAACTAAATTTGAAAAAAAAAAAAAAGGCAGCAGTAAACAGCACTTTTGAGTGTGTTCTGTGGCATTTGCACTGCTTCTGTTTTAAGTAGTCATCCAGCAGCAGGGAATTACTTACACTGTTCTATTTTACTCAGTACTTTGTACGCATACAACATCTATGAAATGACAGGAACTTTAGGCAAACGGAGGACTGCATTATGTAACATTTTTGAGCCAAACAATGACTTCTGGGATACTGGATGGCAACCTGATTTATCCAAACCACATCAATATGCCAGCCTCCAGGTGGTCAGAGTCTGGAATTACATATAAAAATATTTAAAATCCTATTGGTAGGATAGCCTAATGGTTAAGGTGTTTGCCTTACAAATACAAGGTACAGGGTTTGAATCTCACAGGGGATAATTGGCTAGGCTTACAATGGCTCGCAAGGGCAGTTAGCCTAGTACTAATCTATGAATCTATGAATAAATAATCCCAGAGTGCTGTTAAAGTGTAGGAAACATCATGCGATGATGTTTTAAACATGTTTTTTGAGTCTGTGGGTGCGGTACTCCTTTAAAGGAGTCCTTAACATTAGACCTCTCAGGCAGCCTGTTCCTCCTCCCTCGGATCTTAATTTTGTTCTGTAAAAATTGATGCGGGCTCCGTTTGAGCCTGCTGTTTCAGCTTTCTTGCATCATTGTTCTTGGAAGACCGTTCTTTTGTTAGCTCTTACTTCTGCCAGACAGGTGTCCGAGTTGCAAACCCTTATAGCTTGCTCACCTGTTTTGATATTTCATAAGAACAGGGTACTCTTGCATACTAAGCCTTCTTTCATGCCAAAGGTGGTTAATGAGTTGTCACTTATTTTATTTATTTATTTTATTTTATTTTACATTTGTTAACCGGGCTAGTCTATCTGGATATATTTCCATTTTCAGTAGAGGCCCGGGGAGAAAAGCTCCACATGTAGACAGGACGGATACAACATAACAAAAAATACATAACAACAGATTAACAAACAGATTCTATTAAATTTACCTACTTTTTCCCCTCTCCGCAATCGGACAGCGAGAGGGTGCTGCATACCTTAATGTACATAGACAGCTCAGATTTTATTTGGATAAAACTAAGGCTAATCAGAAAACCTGACCAGTTATTAGTTTCCTTTCATCCTAGGTCTTTAGGTTTGGCTGTTTCCAAGCAAAATAGGTCCACTTGGATTTAAAGGCCATTTCCTTTTGTTATACTTCTCATGGACAGTGCCTTCCTTCTTCTGTAAAGGAAGATTCCACTACAGCTCTATCTTCTTCTGGTGCTTTTTTCAAAGGCTTAGATGCCAACTCTATTCTTGAAATTGCTACCTGGACTTCTGTGCATACCTTTACCAAACATTGCCAGTTGGATGGTATCTCCACAGCTAGAGCTGATTTTGCCGCTACCATTCTTCATGGCTTCTTGGAAGGCTCTGCTGCTTCCTCCTCCCAAGTTTCTTCTTGAGCTTTGGCACTCTCCCATTTGTAATACTACAGTGATGAACCCTCCCCTCCACCCCCCTTGGGTCTTTTATACTTCCTGGATGTGCAGGTTCCCCTTGGTTTTCCTTGGACTGCTGTTCCTTGTTCCTCAACTCTGAGGATGGTATGCCTGAACGTCACCTTTATGCCCTACCCTATGCAAGGAGTCTACAGGTGACATTCAGTGCACCTTAAGACAACGGCAGATTTTGTAAACTGGCTGGATGGTGGGCTTCACGGCAGGGAATCCCCATTTGTAAGGAATACTGCAGCAGTGAAAGAAAGGACATCTACAGTCATGGTAAGATTTTACACCACTGTACCTCTCAAACTGAGAAATTAACTAGCATTAAAGTTTGTGCAAGAGTTCAAATATTTGGGAATACAACTTAATATTCTTCACTCACAGACAAATCAAAGTTCACACACTTACTAAGTATCTCTCAAAATGATGTACAGCCACTCAATAGTAAAGAAATCAGTCCAACTCCAAAGCACTTATTTCCAGTCACAAAAGTCAGGGATCTCTCTCGCTCTCTCTCTCTATACACCACAGTTACTGGCTTACATTAAAGCTTTATTTTTCATTTTCTTAACCCACTGCATGGAATAATGCAGATAGCTTAACCACCCTGGATAAATGCATCACCTCTCTGAAATATCAATAATAAATCAATACCCACAAATGCACCAGGGACACAATGCGCAAATGACAAAATTAGCATAAATTCAGCCACCTAAACCATCGGCCCCATCTGCCATTGGGCCAGGATAAGTCTGGAACGCATGACAAATCTGACCATTACATGTTTGAGCTTCAGTCTCCCCGCTTACAGGTGGTGATATGCTAATGGCACAAGAACCTTTACAAGCCTAGCCAATAACAAAAGGATACGACAAGATTATATTTTAATTCTCCATATATGCGATGGGGTAGTATCAGGGTAGTGGGTCTTGGGGTTTGGAGCCCCAAGTCAACTTTACAGACTGCCTCTGTACATAAGGGACATGGGCATTATCCCAACAGTAAATTACGGTTCCCCATCTATTCAGCCAAATTGTTTTTAGAAGAGAGAAGTATAGGCTTTGGTTTTACGAAGATGGGAAATGTATTCCACAGGAGAGGCAATCTTTGGATCATGAATCTGTCTCTTCAGCAAGTTCTGTTAAGAGTCATAAATAAGGTTCAGGTAGAAGAAACGTGCAACTGCTGCATATTTTTTTCATGCGAATATGTAACATTTTCATCAGGGCTGAATCAGAGAACACCTTGCAGGTTAGGAATAAGTCACCTCTCAATAAAATGATATGAGTTGGAGTGAAAGGATAGGGCCTTTAGTCGGTCTGCACAAGAGAGGTGTCTTACACTTTCCTTTTTTTTTTTTTTTAAAAAAAGTACATACAAAACGTGGCACTACTCTATTATGGGGGTGTAGAGGGCATAGTTTAATGGTACTACGACTTCCTTTGATCTTGATGCCATGCCTTCACTTATAATTTGAGCCACACGGAAGGATTTTCTCACAATCGTAGCTACCTGGTGCTCAAAATTTAGGTTACTGTGTCTGTTGGTTCCTCACCATTGGGTCTACTTTTAGGGGGTGTGCTATCAACAGTTAATTTGCAGGGATATCAGATTACACAATGGTATGATTACACATTTTTTAGCATTTAGTCTCAAGACTATGGTTTTAGCACCAGTCGTCGGTGCAGGATGTCAACATCATTTGGTAATTCAATGATTGCTCCCAGCTTACAGTCATCAGTGAACTTGGTGAACCAGAGACCCCCTCTAACATTA